>NC_043705.1:146299316-146303304 GCF_006229205.1 Suricata suricatta
AGCCGCTGTGGCGACGCTGCCCTGGAGGCCTTGAGAGCCGTCGGGGGCGGAGGGGGCGGCTGGGACGGCGGGGACGGCGGGGGGGCGGGAGCCCGTCGTGCGTGGGTCTGCGTCTCCAGGGGGCGCCGGAGTGAGGTGCGGGCCGGGGCTGGAGGGCTGGGCCCCGGTGGATGGGCAGGGCGCCCCTGGGCCCCCCACCTGCGCGGACGGCGGGCAGCGGGTGAGCGGGTGGCGGGGTCCCCGTGGGCAGGACGGCCAGCCCCACCCCGGACGACGCTGGACTGGCAAAGCCGTGCCCGGGGAGAGCTGAGCTTCCGGACTTTCCGGAAAGCTCATGCAGAGCAGGACGTGCCCGCTCAATGCCTCCTCCCGGCAAACCCATCACCTTCACATGTCCCGGAACCGAAGGCGCCCAGTCCCGCCTCACCTCTGCGTCCACAGAACCAACACGGGGTCCACCGGGTCCCAGGACTTCTGAGCTCAGATCGAGAACTTGACTTGAACCTGTGCGCAGGCCCGCCCCGTCCGCGCTCGGCGCGCGCAGCTCCGGCTCCGGTTTGGGACCTGGCAAAGGATCCCGCATTACTGTTGCGCCCCTCTAATTTGTTACCAGCCTCGTTCCTGATATTAACGGATTAATTGCAAGTTAGAGCAATTAAAAGCTAATTAATCCATTTTCCGAACAATGCCTTTCTTTTATCTGTAGACCGTTTGCTCGGCATATGATATTTTGGCAGCAATTAAATATCACAGTGGAGCCCAACACTTTGCAAACATGTTTGGACAAGTGGCTGCTGGTAGCTGTCACCTGAGGTCGCTGAGCCACAGGGCGGAGAGGGGTGTGGCCCCGGCTGGCCCGTGGACGGGCGTGGCTGCGGAGCGCAGGGAGCATGAGGTACCGCCGCACCTGTTCGTGGCGCTGACCTTGGGGGGACGGCACTGACCTTGGGAGGACGGTGCTGACCTTGGGGGGATGGCACTCACGTCCGGGCAGCAACATCCCGTGTGCAGGCGTCAAGGCAAGCCCAGCACTCCCCCAGCGGACCCTGCGGAGAAGACTAGACCCCCAAAAGGGCCCCGTTCCCTCCCCCAAAGAGGTATTTGGGGGCAACTTCCTCACATCAGAGGTGCAGCGCCTGCGAGGCAGGTGTCCGCCAGGCTGGGCAAACTCATCCGGGCGAGGACCGGCGCGGGTTGCACGTGACGGACTGAGCCCACGGGCTGCTTAGCGTGACCAGCGGCCGCCCCGCGCCCGGCCCTGCCGCGGCTCCCAGGCCAGCGCGCCACCTTCTGGAGGGGCCGCCCCAGAGCCGCTCCAAAGTCAGGGCGCAGCCGCAGCCTTGAGCCCCGCCTTCCTCCAGCGGAACCGCCAGACGCTGTGCTTGTGGGGGACACCGTGGCAGCGGGAAGGGGGTGCCGGAGAGCTCACGCCCAGGGCGGCCTCCACGGACCCGACCGCGGGGCCGTCCAAGTTCAGACTGAGGGCGTCCATGGTCGGCGGGGCTGCCGACGGGCTGGGTGCCCTCGCCGCAGAGAGGGTCTTTGTAAGCTTTGTAAGGCGGGATGGTTCCGTTGGGCCTTTCCCTGTAAGAAGCCCACCCAGGAAGGTCTCCAGGAGCCTGTGCCATGCCCCTCTCCCCCCCAGTCCTCAGCTGTCCCTTCCTGTGCCCCTCATTCTTTCCCGCTCTGAGTCCCCTTTCCAGAGAGGGGAGTGCTTCAGGGTCCTTCATCTTCTGTGAGGAGACCCAGATGTATCTCTGGGTTCAGGTTCTGCTCACTCTCCTTTTTTCTGCATAATCTGTTTCTTCACCGACTGCATCGTCATGGCTGCCGAGGACACTGATTTCTGAGATCCTGCCCCCCTGAGTGAGGGGTGTCCGCTCTCCACAGCAGGACCCCCAAGGATGCCTTTCCTCTCCCTCCACCGTCTTCAGCTGAGGGGGTGCCAGTCAGGATGTGAGTGTTCTTAGGACACCCTTCTCCAAAGGCACCCAGATAGCGGTCAGTGGCCTTTGCAGAAGCATCACAGTCTGGGTGTGGAACAGCTGTTTTCCCAAGAACACTGGTTTCAGAGAACACTTGTTAAAGTCACACATACCTGTAGGTGAGTTCTAGTCTTAACGCACAGATGATTCCTTCCAGAAACCTCACTGGCCCCTACTCGGAGCTGCCCCACTGCCGGCGCTCTGCTGGGGCGGGGGGGGCACGGGGGGGCAGGAGGCAGGGTGAAGGTCACGGGCATCCAAGGGCTTCCAAGGCCCCCCGTCGGGCCGCCAGCCTCGCCCTGCTGGCTGACAGCGCACTCGGGGTCCTTTACACAGGAGGCCACGTGGATCCAGGGTCTTCCCACCCAGCTGGAGAGGAGATGGTTTGCTAACCCTGTGCGGGCGGGGAGGCCCTCCCAGGACCCCCAGCTGCCGTCATGACCCTCGGCGGAGTCCGTGAGGGCTTGTCCTCGGGATCAGCCATTGCTCCGACTCCGTGCCGGCGTGATACTCGGCAATCCTGGCACAAACGTCTCCCCCACTTTTCTGTTACTGGCGTAGTGTGGTTTTACAGGAGTCGTGATGCCTTCTTGCCCACAGATGCCCCGCTTCCAGAACACTGCGTCGAGAGCCATCCGTATTGCTTTACAAAAGAGGTCTCCAATCAAAATCATTGGGTATTTGTCTAGGAGAAGACAGAAGGATTAATGTGGTGAAATTCCTTGTCCGAGGAAGGCTGGCATGCGGAGGGCACCTCCACGTCACAAGGGTGGCCTCCAGGCTGACCGGGAGACGACGCATTTCCTACAGGCCCACACTCGTGGCCACACGTTCAGAAAGAAGAAACATCTTATGTAAAAAAAAAAGACAATGACATCTTATGTGAACGATTCATGTAATACCATACAATAGATGTCTTACCCGTAAAAAAATACAAAAAGTGAAACTACGAAGGTCAGGAAGAAAATTCAGTGCATCTTTGTTACATTGGTCTGGTTTGGAGAGGGCTTCCAAATATGGATCGCAATTATTCTGAAAGGAGAATGAAAAATTTGACTAATAAAAATGTAAAGTCTACTTAAGACAAATAAAAACAAAAGAAAGTAGAAGTTGATGCAATGGAAGAAAGAAACTTTTGTTTTTGTACAAAGAAAGGAGCTGCAGGGACCAGCATGCACAGAAGGACCCGAGGTCCAGGCACAGACACAGCTCGAAGCCGGCCCGTCCCCGTGCCCTGCCCGCCGCCCAAAGGTCCTAACGCCGCTGAGGGCGGGAAATCGAGAGTGAAACCTCCGTGGTTAGGCTGGCAGACAGCTAGCTTTCGTGAGACGGGTCGGGGCGCTCTCCCACACGCCCAGCAGGCCCCGTGCTCCGGGTTTTCTCGAGGAAGTTAACAAAATATGTGTAAATTCAAGATGCACAAAGTCATGAAGAGCATGATTTCCCTTCCGTCTGTGTTGCTGTTTGATTATCACAATCTGCTTTTCCTCATTATTTCTAATGAACACAGAGCACTTTCCTAACAAGAAAAATAGTGATTTGAAGACAGTCTTCTTCCTTGCATGTGTACATTTCTTTAAGTTTATTTATGTTATTTTGAGAAAGAGACAGAGGGAAGGAGAGTGAGCGAGAGGGAGAATCCCAAGCAGGCTCCGAGCTGTCAGCGCAGAGACGGACGTGGGGCTGGAACTCACCAACCATGGGACCACCACTGAGCCAAAATCAAGAGTCAGATGCTCAACCGACGGAGCCACCCAGATGCCCCTGTATGCATTTTTTAAGCTTTAAAAATTCCAAATCAATTTTTCAAAGTAAAAGTTATTCTTGCGTTAAACCCCACCTCAATGGGTCTGGCTCATGGTCGAGGTGCAGAAGCCTCGGTGCCTTTGGACCGGGTCCTGGATGGCGTGGAGCCGGGGGGCTGGGTTCCCTGGATGGCGTGGAGCAGGAAGTGGGGGGTTTCCAGGGACATGGAACGGGAGGGGGTCCTGGACAGTGTGGAG
>NC_043705.1:146303404-146320193 GCF_006229205.1 Suricata suricatta
GTGGAGCAGGGGGTAAGGGGTCCTGGATGGCGTGGAGCCGGGGGGGTGGTTCCCTGGATGGCGTGGAGCAGGAGGTGGGGGCGTTCCAGAGACATGGAACGGGAGGGGGTCCTGGACAGCGTGGAGCAGGGGGTAAGGGGTCCTGGACGGCGTGGAGCAGGGGGTAAGGGGTCCTGGACGGTGTGGAGCAGGGGACCCCCCGGCAGCGTGCAGCAGGGGGCCAAGTGCGTCGATCACCCTGGCACTCTGCCCTCCCCTTGCCGTCAGCTAATCTGAAGAAAAGAAAAAGAGAAAACTAGTCCTATGACGACTGCTTCACGAGGTAAGGAAGCCCGGATCGTTTCCGCAAAGCACCGCCGCCGCTGTTGGCCTGGTCAGGCTCCTCATCGAGGGGCGCCGCTCGGATGGAGATCACCCCCCCATTTCTCTGTGACTGACGGAGGAGAAGCACTTCCTGCTGATGAGGACGGAGCGTCCCCAGTGCCGGGAGCCCACCGGCCCCTCCCAGAGCCCTGAGGCTGGGGCGCCTCCCCTGGTGGGACCCCAGTTTTCCGAGCAGAGGCTGGATCTCGGGCACCATCCCTGGGTCTCGGAGTCTGCAGTGGTCCTGGGCTGATGGGGTGGAGCGGGGGCGGGGGCAGCAGCCCTCCTGTAGGCCCCCTGATCCTTGCGGCTTCTTTGATGATAGACTTGGGGATGTGACATGTGAACCTGAGCTCCTAAGTCTCCCATTCTGTTTAGCTTTTCCTGGTTCGCCCATCACTTCTGTCTTTGAAGCCCTAAGCCCTGCAACGGCACACACGGAGACTTCAGCTTCGCTCTGAGAGAATTCAGCGCACCTGCTCATGCACACCCCCTGGGCACACCAAGCGCCACAGGGCACTGGGGCCCCGGAGTTTGGAAGCTGTCCATCCTGCTCTTGGTCTCGTAGGGGTAGGATTCTACCGCTGGCTCCGCGTCTGCCCGTCAGGGCTGCTGTTGTTGGCCGGCTGTTTTCAGGGGAACCCCGGTACCCAGCGTGGCCGGAGGACCTTCGTGGTGGGTTGCCTGGCTTCCCGAGACGCTCTGGCTTCACCTCGCCCACGAGGTTGGCGCGCCTCTGGCAAGTTTGCATCCTCACCTGTGGGGCTGCGCCGCCTGAAGTGTGGGGTCTGTAAACACGCGTGCGTGATTTCGCTCAGAATTAAGAGAGGCGTCTCCCTTTTGCAAGGCGTCTTCGTCTGTTTGCAATTGTGCATCCACAGTTGCTCTCTCCGTAGGCTTTCTCCAAATCGTTGGCTTCTCTTCTCTAAGCGCTTCACAGCTGTGTCGGGAACAAAGACCTGGACCTGCCGGGGCAGAGGAGCAGGGACCCAGGAAGGCGACCTTGCTCACAGAGCCTGGCTGAGTCCATGAGGGTGGGAGGTAGCCTCAGCCTCGCCCCGTCCCCTGCCCAGGCTTTCCTCCACCTCCCGGCCCCCTCCGCGTCACCATCCGCGACACCAGCCTCTCGCACCAGAGTTAAAGTCATTTTCCGTGACAGTGAATTGGAACTTCTGAATTTTCAGGAACTGCTCATGAAAATAAATGCATGTTAGGCTAGACGGAAGGTTACCAACTTTTATTTGAGCAAAGAAAGACAATAAAAATCAATAAAACCAAAGCACATCTACCCTTAGACATTATCCCCAACGTTCATAAAGGAAAGGCATCCTAAGCCCCAACCGCAGGAAGTTGCAATTCGGAGTAAAGACGCCCACTTTCCGAGCACGGTCGGTCGGCAGCTTCACGCCCACGCACACCACGTTTTTCTTGAGTTTGCGCCGCTCGCAGGCGGGGGGCCTCCCTGGCCGGCACCACGCACAAGTCCCCTGCTCCTGTGTCCTCAGCTCGCAACGGCAGAGAGCCCAATGATTATTTGGTCTCAGGGTAGGAATAATGTAAAAATCATCCCAAATATACTTCTGTCCATTGGAAATGGATTAAACGTAAACAGGTAACAACAGACTTGCTTCCAAAAGGATCACCTCATTCATCCGCTTTTGCTCAGACTGTTTGCCAGCTTGCACGTTAAGCCAAATCACATTCCCGAAGACTGCTCCGATCTCCTCCTGCCTGCCGTCCTGGGAGCGTCGCGTAATGTGAGCGGTGCTCCGTGCTGATTCTGTGATGTGGCGTCGGCCGAGGAATCCATGGCTTTGGATTCCGAAATGGAAGCAACCGCTGGCTTCTGCGACATGGAGCATTTCAGACAGGCAGACTTTCCCTTCTTTGTCTGAATTTGTTTTGGCCGAGAGCACCGTGTCGCTGCTTGGGCCCCGCCAGTTACTCTGTCCATTGTTCCTGAAGGACCAGAGCTTAAGACAAAACAAAAACAGAGACGCGAAGCCGCTGAGGCTACGCCTTTGCGGGAAAACACAGATCAAACGCCCGGCTTGCTCAGCGTCACTCGTGCCGGCGCTCGCAGATCCAGCCCTGCGCACCAGCGTCCAGGAAGCGCGTCACTGAATGGGTGTCTTGAACCCACGCGGCCAAGAGTCCAGCCTGAGACACAGATGTAAGCAGGGCTGCTCTGTTCCGCAGCCGGGTAACCGTCAGGGCACAGAGCGCCTCGGTTCCCGGCCTAATACCCAGAGTTTTCAGGCTCATCGGTCCCCTGTTGATGCAGGCACGCCTGATGTCGACGGGAGCGACTCGCCAGGGTGCCGCGTTGTCGGTTGAGTAAACGAATGACTTTCTCTCCTCTTCGGGGTGCTGAAGAGCTTTGTCTGTGACAAAGGATGCCAGTCACCAGCTCGGTGGTGGTGGCCCAGCGTCAAAATCACCTTCGGGTTTAGGAGCCTTTCCATCCGTAGACCTGGCTGGTCAGGAAATTCTGCAGATGGCGACGGTGGGCGATGCTGGCGGCGCATCTTCGCAGCAGGCAGGACGGAGCGGAGGAGCGTGGCTCGCGTCCAGCCTCATCAGAGGTGCGGGGGTGTCGGCACCCCAGGCGCACGCTGCGGAGCGGCCGCGTGTCTGAGTGACGCCAGGCAGGTGAGAAGTGCCCGGACGACAGCCACGGTTAGAAGGGAGCGTTTTCCTCTCTTCAAGGTGACGGTAGGGGAGCCATTTAGCTCAAAGCCTACTTTACGCTGCGGAATCGTCAGAGCCCGAGTGGTGCTCTGTGCCTCAGTGACAGCAAGTGCTCTTGGCTGAAGCTGGGGTGACCGTGAGGAACGAGCCTGGGACCTCCTAATTCCTCTCAGGTGAAGAAACCGTAAACACGAAATCCAATAACAGTAAACCAATACTATTTATTTGGGGTCTTCAAGTAAAATGTGTTCATAAATAAGGAAACTGATTGTTTTTGAGATTTTTAAAATGTAGCTGATTAAAGGGAAACTTGGACGACTCAGCCGACTAAGCACCTGACTCTCGATTTCGGCTCTGATCATGATCTCTTGATTTGTGGGGGCTAGTCCTGCGCTGGGCTCTGTGCTGATGGGGAGGAGCCTGTTTGGGATTCTCTCTCTCCCTCTCTCTCTGCCCCTCCCCTGCCTGTGCTCTCTCTCTCTCTCTCTCTTAAAAAAATAAGGAAACTAAATAAAATAAAATAAAAATAAAATGTGGCTGGTAAGATAATTCCAAAAAGAATTTTGTTTTAAGTTCTGGTATTTCGGAAACATGCTTGCGTGATTGGCGTAAGCATGTACTAAAGCTAACATTTGTGCTGTTGAACACAACAAGGCATTGGGTGTGCTGCTAAGTGTTTTATACGCATAATCTCATTTAATTTCCATAGAGGGTTTTCATCTCAACTCATGGTTTCTTTGGAAGGACAATTATCGTAAAAACAAAATACATTTCCTTATGCCTCAAAGGGCACTGCTGATGGAGTAAGAAAAGGCCGCCTACAGCATGGGAGGAAACATTTACAGATCATGTATCTGGTCAGGGGTTCACATCCAGAACACATAAAGAACTCCTAAAACCAAGCAACAAAGAAAACAAAAACCCTGATTTAAAACTGGGCAAAGAGCTTGAATGGACAAGCGGCCAAGAAGCACACATGTTCAAGCTCAGGAGTCACGAGGGGGACGTAAATCATAACGTTGGTGACACATCACTTCACACCCGTGAGGATGGCTATGACGGGGGGGGGGGGGAAGAAGAGAAAACAGAAAACGTGCTGGTGAAGATGTGGAGAAACCGGAACCCTTGTGCCCTCCTGGTGGGAAGGGAAATGGTGCGGCCACTCTGCACAACAGCATGGCAGTCCTTAAAAATTTTAAATAGACATAATCCAGTAATTCCACTTCTGGGTAGATCTCCGAAAGCACGGAAGGCGAGAACTAGAGCAGGTATTTGTACGTCCGTGTTTACAGTAACGAGCGAAGTCTGTGGATGGATAAATGGGTAAACAAGATGTGTCATATATGTTATTCCGGCTGGAAAAGAGGAAACTCGGACACGTGTAAGTGACCTTGAGGACATGGGCGGAGCCGAACAAGCCAGGGGCAGAAGGGAGAATGCGGTGTGATTCCTCGGACTCGAGGCGCCCAGCGGGCAGATGCCTGCACACAGAAACCGGGACTGGGGGTCGGGGGGAGCCCGGGGCGGGGAGTCCGGCGTCCTGAGACCCAGCTTCAGTTTTAGAAGCTGGAGCACTTGAGGTGCTGGGCCGGGTGACAGTGCACACGTGTCAATGTGCGCGATGCCCCAGACCCGGACACCTAAACGTGATTGAAATGGCAGCGGTTACGTTAGGTACATTCCAACCGCATTTAAAAAACAAAACCAAGGAAATGCAAAACACGACGAGTTTCTTACCAATTTGCTCTATGTGCCAATTTCCTAGATGTCCCTCTTAGACTTGTTCCTTCAGTCCTTTACCCCCTGCCGGTCTGTCCCGGCCTCCATCTCGCACAGAATCAGGCCCACGTGGCTTTGCTGGAAGAGCTACGCGTCACATCTTGTCCCCAAGGCATTCTGTGCCGCTGAAGACGTGACCTTCGCTTGGAGATGCCCTAACCTCCTCAGAAGTGTTAGCAAAGGGGTTGACGGCTGCGTCTTTGATGAGAGCGGACTGTCGCTCTTACGTTATGAGAGCGGCCTCAGTGTCCCTTCTCGGCACAAATCTTTCTTGTAGCATCTGGGCAAGCCCAGCCAACGAAAGCCGGCACCTGCCGCTAACCGACGGTCACCCAGTCTGTCCTGGCTATGACGGATGTTGTGTGTCACCCGAGTCAGCAGAGGCGAGGATTTTTCCAGAACTGTCGCCACTTCGTAAGATGGATCTGCGCCTTTATCGGCCCCAGTGTCCTCAGGGGCTGACGCCCGTTCTCTAACCCAGCGCCACATCAGATTTTAGGGGTTTTGTTATGATAGCACGTCACCTCTGGTACCAATGCTAGTGTCATTTGTGATGATCTAAATTATTTTTTGGTGACAGACCGTCCTAAAAGGTCAGTAGTTTAAAACCACAGATCTATGTCTTACCGTAATCTTCCAAGAACTTGTCACGTGACCGGGAGCCCCGAGGGCTGCCTGGTTCCTCCTCAGGCTTTCCGCGTGGACCCTTCCGGGCGGGGGAGTCTCGGGCCTCCCACAGTGCAATCCCCCAAACCTCCTTTCTGCCCCTTCATTCCTGCTGCTAGCCAGAGAGCGTTCCCTGCTTCCACGGCCTCGCGTGAGGGGACTGGGCCACCTGGAAACCCCAGGATGGTTCCCTGTCATCACAGACGGAGCCTCGGGTCCTGGGGGCTGGGGCGCGGGCCTCGCGGGAGCACCACCTGCCGCGTCCGCGTCACGGGCCGGAAGGGAGGAAGCAAAGCACTGCCGAGGCGGAGTCCTTGCCCACCTGCCCACGAGGATGTGCGCAGACATCGTCCTCCGTGTGGATCCCCCGGCGATTCCGCCTCCGGCCTGGGGCGCAGGCGGCTGTCATGCGGGGGCGGGGTTGGATGGGGGGACCTGGTCCCTGAGGGTGTCAGTTCACGTGTTGGTCAAGTAGATTGTGTCACAGAAACCCTTGCCCCAGGCATTTCTAAACTCACTGGGCACACGCCTGGGGGCCGGTGCCTCCGGGTGAGGCCCGGGCGGCTGGGGAGCCACCTGGGGGCTTTGCCCGTGTGGTCCCCACGCCCCAACCAGCACCGCCCCTCGAGCGGGGCCCCGGGCCGGCTCAGCACCTTTCTGGCTTGCATCCTGCCATGCAGAGAACCTGTGACTTCAAGGTCTCCTGCTGAGGGGGGGCCGTGGCCTGCGGGCCATGCTGCTGCGTGCTGGAGGAGTCTTCAGGCTGCTCAAGGACACTGAACAGGACATTCAGCGGAGTCTCACTCCGCATCCTCTAGATGAGATTTTTGTCCCTTTTTGAATCAGCCACTGGGTTTTTCTTCCAGCTCCAGGAGCGGCGATTACTCAGAGCACAGACGCTGCCTGCCTGATAGATCTCTCTGCCGACGTGGTTTGATTGGGTTCATTAGTACGGCTCGGGGAGCGGTCCTGCCGCTCCCGGCTTCTGGTGGCCCCGCTTGCAGGCCAACACCTGCCGGGACCTGCCTGCCGCCAGGGCACCTCGGGCAGGAGCCCTCCATCCGTTCCGTCCCCACCTGCGCGGAGGCGGGAACCAAGGGCTTGGCGATGGTCCGGGCACACAGTTTTTTTTTAAAAAGCACT
Organism: Suricata suricatta; assembly: GCF_006229205.1. NCBI lineage: Eukaryota > Metazoa > Chordata > Mammalia > Carnivora > Herpestidae > Suricata > Suricata suricatta. The sequence continues at coordinate 146,310,047 of NC_043705.1, forward strand.
GATCAGAAGGAAATACATTTATTTGCCAACCATGTAAGTTTCAAATGGCAAATATGGCAAACCACCAGGACAATTTGAAGGAGGCCCTTCCCAATGCTATCCGATTGTGTTTAACATCTTTTGTTTTTAATCTTTTTTTTTGAGAGACAGAGAAAGACAGCATGAGCAGGGGAGGGTCAGAGAGAGAGGGAGACACAGAATCCGAAGCAGCTCCAGGCTCTGAGCTGGCTGTCAGCCCAGAGCCTGACGCGGGGCTCGAACCCACGAACCGTAAGACCATGTCCTGAGCCGAAGCCGGACTCTTAACCGACTGAGCCACCCAGGCGCCCCAACATCTTTTGTGAAGGTTAGTTTTGGGGTTCCTACGGGGACATAACCCATCTCAGTGAAGAGCAATGACGCCTTCAGAAAACTGAGACCAGAAACCGGCTAACTTGTGGTGCTGTCTTCACACGTCAGTCCAGGAGCACACAGCTGCGATGCCCACCTCGCCGTGTGACCCGACCCACGCTCTCTGTGGACCTAGCTCCGTGGGCTCAGATGAGCCGTGAGCGGGTGGGCGTCCACGCGGCAGGAGCCAGGTCCCTCGACCCCCGCCTGCTGCTGGGAGGTCACCCGGGTCGTGCTCAGAGGCGGCCAGGTGGCTGCCCAGAGCCTCCTTCGAGACTCGGGACACCGTGGCACAGGCCGGACTCTGCCGCTGCAGGCTGCCCTGAGGCCTCCCCCGCCCTCCTTGCCTTTGGGGGGTCCCTGTGACCGAGACCGGGGAAACGGGAGACGGCTCCCAGTCCCCAGCCAGACGTTCAGCCCCTCACCGGACACGTGCGTGTCCCCACAGCTGGTGCAGGACGGGACGGGGCCCGGGGGGCCCGGCGGCTGGAGGCCTGGTGCAGAGCCGGGAGAGGATTAGTGCTTCCGACCTCCCCTAAGTGGGGGTGAGCTGGACCAGTGCGTCTGCTCCCGGGCGCGGTCCCCACGCTGCTCACGTGGGACCTGACAGAGCGGCGGGCCTGGGAGGGGCCGCAAGCAAGGAGCTGTGGTTCCATTTCAGCCTTTACTAAACTTCGTCTGTAAGCAGTCAGCGTCATCTCTGGCTTCGGTCCTGCCTTTTGCGCTCATCTTTTGCTGCTCAAAAGATACTAAAATGACTCCTGTCATTTTCCGCCTGCATCTGAGCGAGGGGTGTTCGGGGACACCTCTGTGTCCATCCTGGTCTGGGTTCTCCGTACAGGGATGAGAGCTGGGGCCCGACGGTGGGAAGCTGTGGTTGGGGGCGCGGAGCACGACGGGTCCCGTGGTTCCTCCGGACGAACACGGACAAGCACCGTCAGGAGGGGTCAAGGCCACACGTGGCACGGGGGCCTCCGGTGGCACGCGCGGCCCCTGGTCTGTGCCTGCAGGGCTCTGTGACCACAGGGCCCAGGGCTCCACGGCGGTGCCGGGGCGCAGACGCCGTCTTTGTGACGCCGGGACCCGTGGATGCCGGGGACTCAGAGCTTCCGGCCGCTGAGCCCCACGTGGCGCCATCATGGTGGGTACGGGGGAGGAGGGGCCGCACGGCAAGGAGTCACCCCACATGCTGGGTCTTCTCTCAGCTCTCGGCGGCAGCGATTCGTTTGCAGGATGGGACCCAAGTTCCTCGGATTTAAACCTAAAAGCGGCACAATTAACGGATCATAAATGCCATGTTCCAAAATCTCTAAGGAGCTTTCCGGGGGGCGGTGCTGTCCCGGTTGGCCTGACCCCTTGCTGGGAAGTCGGCGTGTCCTTGGACGCCCTGGCCTGGGGCCCTGCCGCTGGGGCCTGGCCTGCCCTGGACGCCGCACCCTTCCCTGGCTGGCCTGCCGGTGTCCTTTACATCATGTGGGTGAGCGAGAGAACAGCCACATCCCGGGAGCCGCTGCCCCTCGTGCTGGTGCTGGGGACCCCAAACTCTGTCCTTCGAACTTGTGTCTTCACTCCCCCTCCCCCACGCTCCCACCAGGCTCTCCGTGACTATGAACAGGGACCAGGTGCTCAATGAGGCCAGAGGCAGGAGCCCAGGACGCAAAGGCTGGGGCTGAGGCTCACAGACGTGCTGGGGCTCACGCTAGAGCCACCGCGTGGACACGCATAGACCCCGTCCGGTGGGGGGGGGGGCGTGTGGCCCTCACACGCGCTGTGAGGCTCTGTGTCAACTTTGCGTGACGTCACTTCACGGGGATGAGCCTGCGGCGGCCGTGATGCTGGCTGCGTGTCTCCCGGCAGCGTGGGCTGGAGTCGGCCCGCAGCAGGAACCGTCTCGGGTGCTGGTGAGGAAGCAGGTGTAGACTCTTCAGAAGGTGAGGCCGGCCTGGGGGTCTGCACCTCCGGGACTGCCTTCCAGCAGGAAGGGGCTAGAATAGGCTTGAGGGAGCACCCAGTTTCTAGAATTTATCTGTCTCTCAGACTTAAGTTGTGCTGCCCAAGTTCTTCCGACTGTGCAGAGCTCTATGTGGAAAGCTCTAGAAGGCAGAGGTGAGGTGCAGAGCCTGGGAGAGGCAGGTGCGTGGTGAGGGGGTGTGGAAGCCACCTCCAATGTCTGTCCCTGCACCTTCCCCCCACAACACCTTTGTCCGGTCCACGGTGGGAAGTCACGAGAGGGGTCCTGGGGGTGGAGGGGGGCCAGGTAGAGTGGAGGCATGGTGGCCTGGGAAGGTCAAGGGGAGGGTGAACTTCAGAATCACAAGCAGGGTGCAGGCGTAGCTCCTGGGCCCTCATGCTCTGCTTCTCTCTGAGTGTCCCATGATCGTACATGGTGGGGTCACCGCTGGTGTGGGAAGGTCGTGGTCCAAACTAGGTGCCCAACCTTGGATGCTGCTGCAGTTTTCCACTGTGGACGCGGCCTTCTAGCCTTGTCAACAATGAAATGTGACTCTGTTTCTCGGCAGGGACATACTAATTGCCGTCCACCAGTGGCGCCTGGGGGACACAAATGTCACACAGACACTCTCAGGAGGACGCACAGCCTTCCATGGACACCACTGCTTGGAAAAACAGAAGCATCAGCTACAATTTCCCCAGAGGGGCAGGAGCCCAGGCTCTGTGGAGCAGACACCTCGGTGCCCCGAGACAAAATGAAATCTAATTATAACATGAAGCCGGAACTTGGTTCACTGTTAATCCATAATTGCCTCACGTGGTCCCTGTGAACAGAACTCCCTGAGGTTCGCTGCACAGCTGGGGTGGAGGCTGGGAGGGGAGGGGAGACCATACAGGAGAGGCCGTGCAGGGAAGTGTGCAGGGGAGGGGAAGGGGAGGCTGCGGTCACAGCTAGTCTTCTGATCCCAAGAGCGTGTGGAGGAATCGTTTTCTGCCGTTTGCGGTTCCGGTGGGCGCGCTGGGGGCCTGGCAGACGACCTTTCACAGAACTTAGCCAAGATGTATAGTCCCCAAAGCTGCATCCCGACAGATCTGCTAAACAAAATACTACACAGGAATGGTAAAAATTAAATAAACAAGACATTCTATTTTTTTTGTCTTTTGGAACCTGAGGAATCAGTTCTAAAAGAATGTTAATAGTAGTAATAAATGTTAGGAAAGACAGTTGACAAGAATCCACAAACGTTTTAGGGGCTAACGTGGAAAGAAGGCATTCCTGTTCCCTGCTCAGGACCAGCGGCTCCGCTCGTCAGAGTCCACGTTAGGTCTACTATTTGGCCACAGTCGGCCTAGGACCGTCTTCTGTGATTACCCTCTGATGACCAGCAATCAGGCAGAGCCCGTTTCTACCAAGAACGTTGCCATATTTGGGAGATTATTGTGACTCTGATACATGGAAAATGATATATTGCTGTATATTGCAGTAAAGATATATTTTTATAATACTCTGAGTGAAGTTGAACGTATTTTGTCTTTGCCTATTTTTCTATGAGGTTTTGGTCTTCACTCTTAAAAACTTAAGTTTTTCAGTATCACCTCCTTTGTCTACACTAAAATGGCAATTATTTCTTCTCTCAGTTTGTCATTTGTCCTTTGAATTTCCTAGTGGCAATTCAGTTTCGCCATGAACATTTTTAAAATTTTGTGATCAATTCTGTTGACATTTTATTGATTTTGGATTTGGGTTAGGGTGCTCTCCACTCCCATTTTGGAATTAAACCAACCCATGATTTTGCATGGCTGTCTAATATTTCTGGTTTTATCTTTTAAATTAAAATCTTTAGTACACCTGGAGTTCTTTCTGGTGAATGGTGTGAAGTATGGATCGAATTTTATCTTTACCCAAATGATGAGCCCAGTATCATTTATGAAAAAATGCATCCTTTAAGACCATGATTAGAGAGATCAACATTACCAATTGCCAAATTTTCATTTGTAGTTTATTTTGTACCGGGACTTTTGCTTCTGATTTCATGGACTCCGAATCCTCACAATAGATTCTAACATAATAAGATGCAGAAGGTTCACTAGCCCATGAGGCTTCTAAGAACTACATGTCATGGGAACTTAATAATTTATAAAGTCCAGTGCTTTTTCAATTCAGCAAGTATTCCTAAGTTTGGAGAGTTGCCGGGATTATTGGGGTCCTTCAGTCAATGTTGGGGAGAAAGCTGTGAACCATGGAGCTGCTTCTGTGGTGACGAGACCTCGGGGCGGGCGCATCCGTGGCAGCCCGTTGGTTCAGCCGGGACTCCGACGTTTTCTGACTCTTGCTGTGAAGCAGGTTGTTACATTTCTGGTCAGGCCTGAATTATATGTATATATTGCTCCCCATAAAAGGCAAACCCTATTAACTCTCATTCACTGCAGACACAGCAAACGATTTCAGATGAGGGACCAGTTGTAAAAACAGAAAAGTTACAGCCGCTGAAATTATTACTCTGAGTACGAGTCACAGACTGGAATCTGTCTTCTCCTAATGGAGGGAGGTGCGTTCACGGGTGGTGGCGTTCCAGGCTGTGCAGGGACAGTCTCCTGGCCATGCCGCTGGAGGACGGAGAGACTCAGAGCGCGGCCGGGCGCCTCCCCGGGAGACGGGGATTCATCTTCTTCCCGCTGGAGGGGCTGGAGTTGGGGGCCAGTGGGGAGCGCCCGTCCCCCCAGAATGAGATTCCGCACACCTGCCGTGGCTCCTAGGGAAACGTGTCTCTGCTCAGTCTGCAAAGAGCATGACCCATCCCCCAAATGACAGGAAAAAAGTCAGATTTTACTGAAGAGAAAATACATTTGAAAACGCATCTTTATGAAAATCAAAGTTCCTCAGAAGTGAAACTGAAAATGAGATTTTCAAACACAAGTAAGTCTTTCTCCCTCTTATGAAAGCAAACAGTTCTCAGATATTAGGACCTATGTTTGGTCTATATCTGTAAGTATTTTTTATGATCACCCTCTCCTTGGGATTTCCAGGGAACCCCCACCCAACTTTGGAAGGAGATAAAATTTAGCTTTTTTAAGAAAAATAGAGGCGCCTGGGTGGTTCAGTGAAGCAGCCGACTTCGGCTCAGGTCATGATCTCACAGTCCTGGGGTCTGAGCCCCGTGTTGGGCTCTGTGCTGACACCTGGGAGCCTGGAGCTGCTTCGGATTCTGCGTCCCTCTCTCTCTGCCCCTAACCCGCTCATGCTCAGTCTCTCTCTCTGTCTCTTTCAAAAATAAACATCTAAAAAAATAAAAGAAACATAAAAGAAAAATAATATTTGATAATTGGCCCTCAATGAAAATGTAAGGATTCTAAAGCACACAGAAGTACACAGTGCCAGTGAAGATCCTATAACCTCGGGAGACAATGGCTTCTTTTTCTTGGGCAGGGGCGTTCGGAACTTTTTCACGCTGACGACTTGAAGAGCTCAGTCAAACGGAGCTCTGGGGTCTTCGGAGATTCCCCAGCCCGCCCGCCCTCAGCCCTGCCCCCGCCCTGCTCTGAGTCACCTTCTCGTCCTCGCCTCCTTTAGGACCATCTCGGCGTCTTTTCCAGATGTGTTCTTCTCCCCAGGTCAAGCCCGATTTAGCACGAGGCACATAATGCTGACTGTTAGCCACAGCCGAGGAGTTCTTCAAATAAAAATTATTGACCTTCTCTTCCTGAGCCCTCTCTCTCTAGCTTGCTCTTTAATTCAAGTGAGACACAAAAACTCCATAAAAGTGTCCGGGGGGTTTCTTTTTTAAATCTCTGTAAACACAGTGAAATACTCTGGGATTTGCACCATGTGGTACATCCGCAGAACAATGTGCTTCATGCATAAAAGGTGGTAGAGAAGGGCAATGCACGTGTGTTCAAAGGGATGGTCTTTGAATATTTAATCCAACCGAAGCAAAATATTTTTGGAATGATCCTAAGTTTGAAACTTTGCAACTCACAAACATAGCAACACATTTCCTCTCTGCAGTGACGTTTGGTGGGCATGAACTTCAAGAACAAAAGAGGCTGAACGATTTTCTGCAAAGCTGTGTTTTCCTTGAGTTCACAACTCGAAGATGTAGGAAACCTTTGCTCGTGTGCCCGTCTTATTTAATTGACACAATACCAGTGAAGGGCACGGGGCCTCGGGGGTGGGGTCTTCCACATGAGGCATCGGGTCCGCCACCTGGCCTTTCGGGGCGCAGCCCAAACTCGAGGTGCTTTCTGGTCCAGCCCTGGAATGCTGAAGCTGACGCCTTGGGTTTTCTATCCAAACAGGGGTGGGCTTGGCCACACTTATCAACAGCTTCTGGTCACCAGCCAGGGAGAAGGAGTTTGTGCATGCCTAGACCATGAAAAAAATGCTCAGAGGGTCTGGCTTTGTTAGCATGGCCAAGCGATCTGTTTTTAATGTAAATATTTTGGCTCCATTGAGAGTTTGCAAATCAAAGATTCTGCTCCTTTTTCATTTTAGATACTCTTGGATGATACCTTGAAACAGGAGTGCCAGATCGGGTCTGCACAACCGTGGCTGGTCACGTGGCCCCTCGGAATCGGCGTTGTGTGGGCCACCGTGTGGGGCCAGCAGCCTTGCGGTGAGAGGTGGTTGCGGGCAGAGGGCAGCGCCCAGGAGACAGCCTCCAGGCCAGACCATCGGAGCCCCCGGCCGCCGCAGAAGGGGAGTGAGGGGGACGGAGAGGGAGAGAAACATGTTTACTGACTGACTGACTGGTTGATATTTACGCTTCTTGGTCGCCCTGCTCAGGACACGCGTGGGGCGGGGGAGGGAGGCTGTGCGCAGACCTGAAACGGTGCCCGGGTGCAGGGTCAGGGTCAGGGATCAACCAGGCCGCGTGAGAGGCGCTGCTGGGCCCAGAGTCTGCCGTCGAGGCCGGGAGCCCAGGCGGGAGCCCTGACACAGCAGCCCCGGGCTGCCCAGTGATCGGGAGGCCGCCCGGCCCCTCCCGCAGTGGGACCCCAGACCGTGTCGCCCCTCATCACGACTTCTGAACAGTTCCCGGCTCAGTGAGGAGCGTCCCGTCAACGGTTTAGGCTTCCGATCCTCATAATTTTAACTTCAGGACGTCGTGTTGCTTCAAGGATACTTGTATTTGAAAACAGCAAAGACTCTGATCACACCAGTGATACAGTCTTGCTTCAAATTGACTTTATTAAGTTAAAGAGAAAGGGAGTCTGTCTGAGGAAAATAGCCAAGGACTTCTGTGACAGCCATTTGTCTGGAGCAACCCGGTGAGGGGACAGGCCTGCACCCGTGCGGCGGCCCCGCGTGGCCGGCGGGAGACCCGGGGGCCTGGTGGCCGGACGCTCGTGGTGGGCGGGAGCGCTCCTCACAGAGGAGAGCCGGGCGGGGCCTCAGAGCGCTGGGGTGGCGGGCTCATTGCTTTGCCCTCCCAAACACAGACACTTCTAGAAGACAGACGGAGTAAAGGAGCCTCTAAACCAGCTTTGCCCAAATCACAGGGAAAACCTGTTTGCAATCAGCCCGCTCAAGGCACAACGGTCCCTTCAAGGCTGGGACAAGTCCGCCCTCTCCACCCTGCGGGGCCCTCCTTCCTCCGTGGGACTTCACTCTGTCCCATGGACTTCGCTCCCAAGGAGCCCCCTTTGCCAAGTCCCCCCACCAGCGCTCCTGGTTGCTCAGTCGGGACTGCGTGCTCCGCGCTGGCCGTGAGCCGCTGGCGAGGGCCGCCGGGCCCTGCGCTTGCCGGGAATTGACCTGAAAAGTTCCGGTGGCCCCTTGTGGAACTTTCAGTTCCTCCCCCCAAACCCGTGCCTGTTGGTGAATCATTCCAAATGCCCGCCGCTGTTGAGAAGATGGCCAGCGTGTGCCTCTGGCGCTGCCCCGTTCACAGACAGAGAGGGACAACTGGAGGACAAGATTCAACTCTTAAAAATTAAGTCAAAACTTCGGGGCACCGTTTTCAGGAGCAGGCGCCCCGCACGGCAGGGGACACGAGGGGGAGGTCTGCTCAGGACTTTGATGACTGGCCATGGGGAGAGAAGCAGTGGTGCCCCTGCACCAGGGACCCGGCCGGGAGTCGGAGGGCCCCTCCCTGCGGCTGCCCTGGGGCGGGGGCAGGACCCCGGGGCCCTCCTGCTGGCTCGGGCAATGGCTGCTCCTTCATCTACAAACGGCAAAACACAAAAGCAATTTAGCTTGAAGGGTGAATGAGGTCCGACAGGACTTATTTCTGCCCATTGTTGCTTCGGGATTTATTTATCTTGTGTTATTTATAGATTCCAAAAACACAGCATCAAAGACACTGTGGTGTTAATCAGTTTTATGGAAGCCTGAATGTCACACTTAATACTATTTTCATAAGAAAAAAATCCCCAAGCAAATGCAGCTAAAACCAGGTTATGGAATATAAAGGAGAAAATGAAAATGGGATCCTCCTCGCTTTTTCATTTTTATTTTTTTTCTGGGGCTCCAGACTTCCTCTAAGTTCGGGCCAAGATCATGGGCAGGAGCACAATGGCCTTTGCTCAGGCAAATGCTAATTTTCCAGTGACGGCAAAAATTAGAAAAACCCCACCGGCTCCGTATTTTCTTCTTGTGAAACCGATGAAAATGTAAATGGGCTGCGCTTTTGTGTGGAAATGCTCTCCAGCTTTATCGCGCCTCTCCGACCCAGGCCCTGGAATCCAATTGCGTTCTGGGCCGGGGGCAGGGCCCAGGGCGGCGCAGGACAGCCCAGGGGAGGCCAAGGGTTCAGGCGGCTCCCGGACGCCACCCCGGGGAAGCTTCCCTTTCCTTTTACATCCCGCAAGGAAAGAATGATCAGCCTTAAAATTGCAGCCGGGCGGGTCTCATGCCCATCCAGAGCTAACTGGGGATGAGCAGGAGTGGAAGGTCCTCAGAGTAACCCGCGGCTTGCGTTTTTCCAGAGCGTTCGTGTCTGTGCTGAATTTGATGGTGGTGCCCCACGGAAGAAGGCTCCTCCGCCGAAGTTCGTGTCCTGGTGGACCGGTTTGTTTCCAGGGCCTTCCGGCCTGAGGCCCTCAGAGCCTCCCCCAGCTGCAGCGGCCCCTTCCGGGAGGCCGTGTTTATGCGATCTTATCTCCAGAACCGGAGTTAGCTCTACTTGCAAATCAGCACCTGGGAAAGCTGTTCCCCAAACCTGTTTCACCTTCTGCCTCCCCGCCCTGGGGGGACAGGCCGGGGTTCTCAGCTTTTCACGCCGCTGCCGCACCTGGGCTGATGTTATCGCCCCTGAAGTGCCTTGGAGGAGGGGCCGCGCTTCATTAGGCAGGAACTCTGCCCTAAGAGCAAATGGAGGGTTCCAACTGATAGCATTCGAGGGAACAGTTAATTCCGAAGAGGCAGCCCTTGGATGGGGCTCAGGTGCTGGTGAGGAGCCGGCCTCCTGGCGGCCCCCCAGCCCCGGCCAGACGGGCACGGCGAGGCCCAGGGGGCCGCCCTCGCGGGGAGGAGAGGGGCTTGGCCGGTGCCCGCCAGCGCAGCGCATCCACGTCTGGTGGATGGCCGTCCTGGGACGAGGGGCTGGGCTGGGGGCCCCGGGTGCGAGCGCACCCCCCACAAGCGCCCCGGCCCCTGCCGCCCCCCCGTTAGCCCGGCACCGGCCGGCTGCAGGCTGCGCAGCGCGAGGTAGTTGGGTGCCGGACTCAGGCTTATTGGAAAGATGTGATCTGGGGCCCTGGCAGGGGCCTGCGCCTGCTTTCATCCGGAGCTGGCAGCGCATCGCTCAGGCTCCAGACAGCCATCAGAGCGCGCCTGATGGGCTGCCTGTTTTCTTTCTGTTCTTAT
>NC_043705.1:146320293-146351650 GCF_006229205.1 Suricata suricatta
CACCGGGCCCTCAGCCTCTGAGCCGCCGGGCATCGCCTTCCAGGTTCTTCCCCAACAGGACCTTTCTAGAATGCATCCTCCGATGGACCTCCTGTCTACTTCCTCTTTTAAAACCCCATTGAAAGTCGCATTTTCCTTACTCGGCCCAGAAAATTGAAGCAAAGTCCTGCTGCTGTTGTCTTCTTTCATCTGCTTTCAGAGGGAGAGTTTTTGCTTCAGGAGCGATCACCTCTGAGGGGAGAGTCCTCAGTCTTGTGGTTTAAACTAGGAACGAAGGAGGAGCCCGGCCCTCCGTTTCCTACAGGACTCACCTGGTGTGACCGGAGTCGGAAGGAGTCGTCTCTAAAACAATAAACCAATCAATTCCGCGAAGCTTCCTGGCTCTCGGTGACGTAATTAGCCATCGAAGCCAGAAATCCTGCCCCTGTAAACCCGGCGCGTGTCGGGCGCCTTGGCCTGAAAACACCCTCCTCTCCTCTTCCCGCCCGCGCGGGTGAAACCGTTTTGAGAAGCGACACCGTGGACTGAGGCTTGCTGTCAGCCTCGCATTTCAGGTGTTTTCTCACTTTGCGGGCTGGAAACACGCTCTGCAACTTCCCCCAAAATATGTGGGTTGTCCCTACACAGACTTGAATAAGATACGGATCTGAGTGTATCCAGTGAAAGCGGTAACTCCGTAAAATGACATCTTTGTAGAACACAGACGACGCCTCCCACCCTGTCACTGCGGCCCCGCGGTGAACTAGCAGGCCCACCACTGAGCCCCGTCACTGAAGTGCCCACACTTCCTCACGTCGTGCTCAGAACAGCCCAGGACCTGAAGGGCGGGGACAGGGACGGAGCATCGGTGGACCTGGTTTCAGAACGCAACTTTTGGAAAATCACGATTTGCAAAACCGTTTCTCATGAAACTTTATATTTAGTAACTTAAAGGACACGGTTAGGTGCCTGAAACCATAGGGTGCTATCAGGTAGCACTCAATAAAAAATGACGCTGTATTTAATTTGTTTAAAAAGCAGAGTAAGATAGATATTCTGTTTGGAAAAAGGACCTTTTACTATAGAGCCTTTTGCTGATGGGCAAACATTCTCCAACATTCTTTCCCATCTGTGATCACCTCATTTTCCACATTTGTTTTTTTGCGACAATGGAGTTAATTCCACCGAACTGTGTGCTTTTCTTCTCTCGTAACCTTTGAACTATTTTCCAAGAAGCATTCTATTTCTCCCTCAGGACCCATCGGGGACCCCACCTCTGTGCCCACTGAGACCGGGGAAGTGCCGGAGACTCGCTCTGGTCTGAACTCTGACTGGACGTGGCAGGAGGGCGCCCACGGGGATGCGCTAAGAGCTTGTGCGCCACGTGCCCGTCCTGCCCCGCTGGCCCGACGGAGCGCGGCCCCTCCTCCTGGGTCGCTGGGTGACGTGATGAGAAGGCGTCACCTCAGCCAGCCTCCAAGCGCCCGTAATGTGAGTGAAAGAGAAGCAGAACTGGGTTCTTTAACCTGTGAGGGCTTCAGGGCCTTCAGCGCACTACGACCGTCTAGTCAGCCAGCTTCAGAAATCCGTGCGGAAACCTCCTGCGTTCCTGTTCAAAACGGCCCCACAGGCTATGACATCAAGTTCCTAGCTTAGGGCACCGTCGCTTCTTCACGGTTCTCTCGGGACCCGTCAGGAGCAAAGGCGCAGGTGCAAACGCCCACCACCACTTGCGGGGCGGGGCTGAGGGTGAGGGCCACCGGATGGGCCCACCTTTCGTGCAGACGAGGCCCGTGCTCCTGCCTGTGGTGGCTGCAGGATTCATGGAACCCTGGTGGCCAGCCCGCCGTGCTGGGACCAGCGCTTCCCTCAAAGGGAAACATTTTGGACATTTAGAAGAAACTTAGTCATAGACTGGTCATAAAATTAAGGAGAAGCCAAAGACGGTCAACATGTGAACAAAGATTCCATGGTGGACCCATCCTTCCATCCTAGGGATCAACACCCACTAGTTTTCAACGACCTCGGGTAACATCCCTGGAGCTCATCAGAGCTGGTCAGACAGACAGGGCAGCTTTTGTTGGTTAGGGGCCGTTGTTCTCTGTGTCCGCAGCCGTGGCGTGGGTCCCGCACTGTCCCAGAGGCAGGCATTACAGGCTGCTTGTGGAGGGTGGTTTCCCTCTGGTCCACAGACGGAGCCCCCCAAGGACCCACTCTCAGGGTCTAGAACGCAGGGACACTGGTCTCAGGAAGAGAGGTTTTAATGTCTGGGAAGGGAAAACAGGAAAATTAATCCTACTGAGTGGTTCCTTTTATCCTTCCCTGACACCTCCTTTCTCCCGCTGGGTGAGAGGAAAGGGCGGGCAGGCTGGTGAGCGGGGCGCGGGGACCTCGGCGGGAACAGGTCCCATCAGCAGGAGGACTTTCACGGGGTGTTTGTAGCCCGTGACCAGGGGGCATCTAAAGGGTGTCCAAGAGCTCTTGGCCCGAAGCGTGCTGTGGGCTCCTTGGGAAGGGGTTAGAGTTTTGGGAAGTGATTCCGTGTGAGTTACAAAGAATCATGCTAACAAGTACTGGGGAAAGACCAGGATTCAAGAGACGGATTCACCCCTTGCCAACTTGCTGTCGAATATTATGGAGACACAGACAAGGAAGCAAGCTCATACCAACTCTTGGAGAAAATTCAGGTAAAAACAATCTAAGCATTTTGCTGCCTTTCTGTCTCTGTTTACAATAAATACATCATTCCGGAAGAAGATCAGAAGAGACTTTATCATGTCATTTAGGCCAAGAGGCCAGGGATGTTGCCAGACACAAGGCTGAGAGGCTCGCCTTTCGAGGGACCCAAATCCCATCTGGTCCGTCCTCCCTCCCACTCCACCTCGGCCCACCCAGAGGTGCTAACGCTGCGCAAAGACAGGCAGGTGGGTGGGGATGGGGGGTGGATACACTCAAAGATGAGGTTTGCATAAACCTCCTTGGGTTTCAGGATGAATCGCTGCAAGGGAAAGAGACCATAGAATATTCTATTACAAAAGCAAAGAAAAAACATGTTAGATCACCTCTTAATATTCTTAAAGAAATGTAAGAATGAGCATTCTCTGAGAAATTGCAGAGATTCAAAGGACAAGAAGACCCTTGAGGCCATTAAGGACATTCAAGGGGGGCGTTCGTGGGGGCACATGAGTTAGAAATACTAAAATTTTGATGGGCAGCGTATCTCCTGCCTTTGATAAAACCAGAACACATTTTACCCCATGAATCATTAAATCGGTGTTCCAGCAGACGATCCGAGGATGTCTGTAAGAAGGCAGGGACATAGCCGATGAGAATAAAACAGGAAAAAATAAAGAACATTGTATATTTGAAGTGCAGGGTCCAGCCGAGGGGCCTGAGCTTTCTTAAGGAAGAAATTAAACACTTAAGTAGCGATTAGGATCACAGTTAAAGGAACTTTCTGAAATAGGAGCCACGGTTAGAAAGAGTAACCGGCTGTGAGGGTTCCAGGCAGAATGACAAAAACACCCCCACCCAGAGGGACTCCAGTGATGTGCTTAGAAGCCCGAGGACTTGAAACTAGATCTGCAGGCGTTTATGAGAACAAAACTCAGAGGGTAAGTCAGCCGGACTTCGCTCCGCCGCCCCGGCGGCCGGAGGACGTGAGGCACCCGCCACTGGGGGAACTGGCTCCCGGCCCCCGTTTCCTTCTCGTACAAACTGCCTTTCGTGACGGAAAACGCTCCAAGTGAAAAGCCTCAAGAAGCACACCGCTGTCACGAGGAGAAAGCTCTGGAAGGTGCTCACGGCCATTAGACGCAGACGTCACACTAAAATCAAGGTGAAGGGCGCGCTCCGGAAGAGCACTGCCGGCGCCCGCAGTCAGGTCAGACGTGGCTGACGCCCACATGCACTCACGTGTCACAAGAATTTCAGGGAAAACTGTCTGTCTGCTCACTAGCTGGTTTTCATATTGCTGATATTTTTGTTTCGCCTGATTTTAATTTTTGAGGATTTACTATACTTTTTCTAAGGTACGAGTAGGAAGAGGAAGAGATGTTGCCCAAATCTGTGTGCAGGCAAGAAGCTGCCCAGGTGGGCCTCGCCCGGGAGCGGCTTCGCGGAGCTGCAGCGGGGGTTCTCCGAGCTCGGTTGTCTATCTATCCACCTTTCCAGAATGCTGTGGATATGTCTCAATACTCGACCCCAAAGGTGCCTATTTAAATACTGTTTACAAGCATATTGTAGAGCTAGAAAGGCAGAAAAGGATTATCCACTGGTGATATTTGCTGAATCCTCCTCAACAAAACAGCTCGTGTGTCACATCTGAGGAGGGCCCTTCAGGCAGAAATCAAGACGCTGCTCTCCAGCAAATCATCAAATAACTAACTAGGCACTGATCTATTGATTTTCGGTGATGCATTACTGTGGCTACAGTATGTTTTTTAAAGTTTATGTGTGTGTGTGTGTGTGTGACAGAGAGAGAGAGAGAGAGAGAGAGAGAGAGAGAGAGAGAGAGAGAGAGAACAAGCAGGGAAGGAGCAGAGGGAGAGGCAGACACAGAATCTGAAGCAGCTCCAGGCTCTGAGCTGTCAGCCCGCAGCCTGCCGCGGGGCTCGAACTCATGAACCGCAGTCGGACACACGACCAACGGCGCTGCCCCAATGCCCTGTGGGTAAAATATTTTTAAAACAATCTCTATGCCTTCTTGAGCTTAGAACATAGTTGGGGAAGCAAATGATTGGTGCGTGAAATTTCATATAAAATGTGATCTGGAGTTAATCCCCAGATGAGGCGCTGGGATAAGAATTTCTGTGTTTTCCGAGGAGGCAGGAAGCAGGCCACGGTGGTGACTTGAGGGGAGGTGAGAGCATGGGTGGGCGGAAGGGACGGGGCCCGCGGTCAGCGGGGCGGCTGGAGCAGACGCCCAGCACCAAGTCCACGGCGGGGGGCTCCTGATGGCGTTCAGATGCTGAGTCGCTTCGTTAAAGTGCATTTTATGTGTTTCTAGATCCTTTTTACTTTATTTTCCAAATCATGCAAATAGAAGTCTTCATTGTAGCGCCTGAAACCACTCCGGGGGGAGAGGAAACGCTCAGCCCCCCGCCGTCTGCGCTCAGCACCTGCCCGGGGCCGTCCTCTGACGCCCCCGTCCACTGTCTCCACCTGGGGCTTCCTCACCAGGGCTCCCCTCCCGGAGCTGGAGGACCAGTGCATGACTCCGAAGCTTCTCCTTTTTCGCACAAAATAGGCACCGGTCACTACGGGCAGGTGTGAGAGGCTGCTGCAACCAGGCCTCGCAAAGCCTCCCGCTGGCCAGGTGCTGTCACCGCTCAGAGCTCGTCGGCTCCGCCGGTCCCCCCCCAGCATCTCGGGACGCGCGTCACCGCGGAGTTGTGCCCTCGTTTACGGAAAGCGCTGGGAACGCTGGGCCACACGGAAGGCGGATTCTAACGACCCTCCGCTGTCCGCAGCCACTTCCAGGCAGAACGTGCAGATTGCTTGCAGGGAAAGGACCCGGAAGGGAAGCGCCAGGCGCCCGTCCGCAGGCTGGAGGCGGGAGGCAGAGGGAGCAGCGGACGGCGGGATGGGAACTGGGTTTCGGCGGCTGAGACAGTGTCCATCCTTCAGGACGAATGGAAATGATTTTGAACCGTGGGAATATGGCGAGAACATCACCGTGTTTGCCGGGTAAGGACACAATCAAGAAGTCATTTGCCGAGTGACAAGGGACTCAGGAACTTCAGGACAGAAGACAGAGCGGTGGGGAGAGCGCGGCCACACCCGACGGGCCGCGTGGGACATCGCACCGGAGCGCACGGGCCGTGACCAGGCCTCCGTAACACGCGTGCACTGAGGCTGTTAGAAACTTACGAGGTTTAGGGTCAGCAGATTCGGGGACGGGGTTTAATGCACCAACGCCCCGGCAGAACCAGGAGTGTGGGCACCTGGGGACGGAAAACTTCGCACAGGATTCACTCCGATGCAGGGAGGAGGGGGTGAGCCGGTGGCGGGCCTCGCTCCCCGCAGGGCTCCACACGCGAGGTTGGCGGTTCCGGTGCAGCCGCGGAGGGAGCAGGGACCCCACCGAGACTGAGAGCGAGGGCGGAGTCGTGGCGGGAACTCGGCTGCAGGTGGGAAGCGAGGCCGTGGCGGGTACAGACCGCCGTCGGTGGTCGTGTTCGTCGCCAGTGCGCGTGATGTTCAGGGAGGCGGGGGTCGGGTCGGAAAGCAAACCCCAGCTCTGCTCTGTGTGAGAAACCCCTCAAAGTCAAGTGACAAGGGGAGATTGACAATAAAGATGTGGGCTAGTCCACGCCACTGAAATCAAACCGAGTCAAGGCAGAAGTCAGCATATCGCTAACATAAATAAACTTTGAAGAAAGAGTGAGTGAGTGTGTGCTCTCTTTCTTAGAATACAAATAAATCTTTCTCTTTCATTTTATTTTTTAATGTTTGTTTATTATTGAGAGAGAGAGAGCGAGCGAGTCAGGGGGGTCAGGGGGGTGGAGACACAGAATCTGAAGCAGCTCCAGGCTCTGAGCGGTCAGCACTCAGCCCGACTCAAGGCTCGAACCCACGAACCGTGAGATCATGACCTGAGCCGAAGTCTTTCACTGAACGGACTGAGCCACCTGGGTGCCCCAAAAACTTGCCAACAAAAACAAAGAATACAGGACAGAATCACAGCGGGAGACACAAACGTGCTTTCTTCACGGTGTGATGGGTCATACAGATCAGCAGCCTTCGGCTTGACGGCGGGGAGAGCCCCTTCCTCTGACACCCCCTCCCACTGCGGGCAGAGCGGCTTTGTGTCCCGTGTGGTAGGTAAATCCACGCCGTGCACATAAAAACAGTGAGAGTATTTTGCTCCCTCAAAACCAACTTCTACTCCCCCTTTGGGGCATCAGCACCCCACCGAGAATGCAGAAGTAGATGTTTTAAATAAATAAAGTCTAGGAGTATGCAGAACTCAGCTGGTGAGGTCCTCGCAGAGACATTAGAGGGGCCAGACCTCCAGGGGTGGCGTGCTCCGTGGCTGAAGGGACATGACCCTCCGTCACGGGCTTCTCTGCACCTGCGGAGGACCGCGGGAGACCAGGGTGCGCGGGCGGCACCGAGCGGGGGACAGCAGGTGCGCGGGCGGCACCGAGGGCCGCTGGCGGACGGTGTGGGCACTCAGAGCTCCCGGAGCCCCTCCTCCTGGAAGGCCTCTGTGGTTCGCGCACAGGAGAAAAGAGCTTAAAGGAAGTGGAACCGGTCCCCACAGGAAGATGCTCCTGTTTAACGCGCTGATTTGCTCGCGAAGCAAAGCAGGGCCAGGACGAGCAGGATGTTCTGAACTCACCACCGTCCCCCCGGGGGCCATGAGCTGGGGCCCCAGTGGTAGCTCGACCTCCCTCTCTCTTCCTCCTTATTCATTCTTTCTTCTCGACCAGATTTCAAAAGTAAGAAAACTAGAACTAAGAAGGCAACACTTAAGGGAATCACCTCTGAGGCCCTGGGTCTCTGTCCTGCTGGAGCCTATCAGCCGTGTCCACCGTGTCCCGAGGGCCCTGCACCCCCCTGCGCCCCCCCCCACCCCCGAGCCTGGGTGGCCGCGGGGCCTCTGTGCTCTCAGGGAGCCCGTCCCGGAGCAGGCCGGTGGCCGTGCAGGGGCCCCGGCGACGGGAGAGTCCCCCGGGGGGAGCACAGCGATGCCTCACGCACACACACGTGAGCAAGCGCATGCCTGATGCGGAAAGCCGTCTCCCGGGTGAGTCTACACCGCAAGCTCACACAAAGAACGGCCCGGGTCCCGCGTGTGGCGTGCGGAGCACATGCAGCTCTGTCCAGGCTGTGAGCTCGTCCTAAGAGCTGCTGTCGTGCTGTCCTTTGGAAGGAAATGGTGCTGTCACCTTTCGGCGTGATGGTCATCTGGAGCCAGGGACAGCCGGGGACAGCGGGGACAGAGAGACAGCCAGGGGAGCTCCTGCCGACCTGCCGTATGTCCGCACGCCGTGGCGGCCGCCATCCGCCAGCCCCTGCCGGGAGCCGGAGCGGGCGGCATGCAGGTGGCAGCAAAGTCACGGCCACCTGCCCTGCTGGCCCTTAGTCATGACAGCAGTCCAGGAGGGTTCTGGGTCCGGAGAGCCCGCTGGAAGAGCCCCTCGCCCCTGGAAGGCAGGTGCGGGAGGCGGGAGGGCGTGTGGGAAGGTCCCAGGGGTTCCCGCCAGCTGGACCGCACGAGGGAGTGTCCCTGCCGCGTGGAGGTCTGTGGGTCTGAGCTCCAGGGAGGACCTCCTGAGTGGATGCCAGTCAATGCCCCTCAGGTCCCTTGGGGTTTGGGCCCCAGGTGGAGCCAAATACAAGTCAGGGGTCTACGAGATGCCCTCCTGGCTCCAGAGGAAAGGGATGAGGTGGGCGCGAGGGGGCTGCGTCTCCCTGGGGCCCTGCGGTTTCCTGTCGCCCCGTAGGACCCACGAGGAGGGTGTGCGGGCCCTGCGGTGATGTGCTGGGTCCGCGGGGAAGCTGCCTGTGCAGCCGATGTGCCCGCACCTTCGTCCCCGCAGCCGGGCACTGAGTGCCGCGGAAAGTCCGGACGTGTGCGGAGCGTGCGTCTGTGCGGTCTGGCCTCGGCGCCTCTCTGGTGCCGCTGGACCCCAGCATTGTGCTGGATTCCACACTTCACTTCAGAACACAGAGCAAACCTCTGATAAACTCACTGGAAGGATCATCCAAATATCAACTTTTCTTCACCTTAAAGAAAACCCTGTTTCCTAAAGAAAGGCTGTTTCTACCCTGCTGTGTTGTTTTCACAGAGATGAACTGAGTTGGCCAGAAACTTCCTTCCTAAGGGGCCTTCATGCTGCGCTCGGGGCCGGAGAGAGGGCGTCCGCCGTGCGGCCCGGAGGCCGGCACCTCACCCCCAGGCCGGCGTCTCCGGAGCGTCTTGCTCCGGCGTCCTTAAACTATGATCCAGTCCCCACATCAGGCACTTGCGGGGGGCGGGGGGTGGGCGCACAGCCCACGTCCCACATGATGGATGTGGAGGCGAAGCCCGAAGGACAGGTGTCAGGCCGTTCCGACCCCGCCGTGCGGACCGTAGGGGTGAAGGCGGTGGCATTCCTCCCGAAAACTTGGAGGAACTTCGGGAGCCTTCCCCCGCCCCCTGCACCTGCCGCCTGTGTCCTCCGCGGGCACGGCTCCGCCATCGCTCACTGCCCACCGGGCCGGGCAGAACCCACCACTCGGCAGGTGGGGCGCTGCTGCCCGTGGCAGAGACGGATGACATATTTATGGGCTTGTCAGAGCCTCCCTGTTTATGGAGGGCTCACCGGGCTAAACAAAACAGTCTGCTTCCCATTGGCTCGCCCAGCGGCCCCTGTTGAGAGCTTCAGCAAAGTGCTTGATGAGGCATAAAATGATGATTAATTAATTTACTGCTCAGTTCATCCTCACACGGCGCGGCTGATGGCTCTCCCAGCGGTCAGCCCTGCACGGGGCGCGCGCCCAGCCTGCCTTTGCTTTGACCCGAGCTCGGGGCTCTCGGAGGCCCTGGGCGGGGAAGGAGGCGGAGGGCGCCGGGGCTCGGGACCACGGACGGGCCTGGGCTAGCTGGCCCCATGCCCCGGAGCAGGGCTGCCTCCCAGAGGGCTCTCTGCGCTCTCCGGGGTGCTGGGGGCCCTGGCCTCCATCCTCGTGGGACGGACGGCTTGCGCCCCCGGGTCCTCAGGAAATGGAGGCCGTGGCCCCCAGTGCTGGCGCCAGGATGGCCGGAGTGCCGCCTGCCTGGGGGTGGAGGGTGCGGGTCTGCCGTCACATCGGGGTGCGAGGAGCTGCCCTCGGGGCCTGTTCGGGGTCACCAGCCCCAGTCGGAGCCCAGACTCGCGGCTCCGCGCAGGTCAGTGCTGAATCAAGGAAGGGGAGGCTTAGCAAACGGGGTTTCCCTCTCTCCTTCTCACTTTAACGTCCCACGGTCGCCAAGTGGTTGATTCACTGGGGTTTACGAGTTCGGGAAGTGGAACTTTCCCGGAAGTCAGAGAACTATTCCAGACGGGTCTCCTGGTAGAGGGACGCACTCTTCGCAGGCCTGAGGACGCCGTGGGACCGGACCCGCCCGGGGAGCTCACACTCCTGAGGGACTCCTGTGGGGACACCACTGATGAGCGGCCGCCTCGCCTCCCAGCACACGGTGCCCATCCTGTGACGCGGAGGGGACCGCCTCCCCCTCGGCGGACACGTCGGAGCCCAGCCCCTGGACAGCAGGTGGGAGCCCGGGGGTGGCAGGAGCCCTGCAGCCTCCGCTCCACGGGGAAGGCCACGGCGGAGGGGCTGGTGGCACGTGCTGGGGGCCGTGGTCCCCTCGGGCGGCCCGAGAACCGCCGAGCCCTGCCCCCACCAGCTGACAGAGACGGGGCCCAGAGCCCACGTGCCATGGCCAAACTCTCACCACGCTGGTCCCTCAGGGAACACCTGAGCCGGCGTGGCTGGTGCCCAGGGCGCAGTGTGGGGACCCCGGTCCTGGGATACACACGTCGAGCGGCCCCCACCCCACGGGTCGGGTCTGAGGAGCTGCAGGTGCGTCCCTGACGTGCAGGGGACCTGCGCGGACCGGCCCCTGTCCCAGCTCCGCAGCCTCACAGAGCCCGGGGTCGCCTACAGGCTGCTCACTCCCAAGGGCAAAGAGGGCAGCAGCCCCACGGGGTCTTGCTGGGGGGTCTTTGCCCAGAAGTGGGGGCCGCTGCGGCCTGGGGTGGCCCTGGGTGTGAGCGAGCTGTCTTGGTGGCCGTCATACAGGACTGAGGGCGGCTCCAGGAAGCCGGATGCCCAGAGCCTGGGGACCGTCACCGGTGGAAGATGTCCAAGGACGGTCCCCGTGAGGTGGGAGGGCACCGCTGCACCCCTGCACGCACCCCTGCGCGGGGCTGCCCGTCCCTAACTGGGGGTTTCCCTTCTTCCCAGCCCCGCCCCGCGGTCCCCTTCAGAGGGTCACTTCGGTGTCTGAGCCCTGAGAGCGTGAAGATCTACAAGCATAATTTGAATGTTTGAACATTTTTTTTCTTTTTTAAAAAAAGTTAAACACTGTATTTTGCCAGACCTGCCCGCCGGCTGGTTTAAAATCGGAACTTAATTTCTAGAGAGCGAGTAAACGCGCCGAGCTCTTCCGGGGCCCGTCGGGACCGCCCCTGGAGAGGTGGCCTGTGCTCCGGCCGCTCCCGCTCGGGGCCCGAGCCTCCCGGGCCTCAGCCCCGTCCGGCGCGCACCGTTGCCTGAGATTTTCTTTTTCCTGCTGACTGTCGGCCAGGGTCCAGCACGTTCCACTGAGGAGTGCCGGGTTGCCTCCTGCGCACAGAGAATTCAGCTCCAGAGTCGGCTGATCAAAACTTCCAGGACAGAGAATTTGGGGAAAAAATGGAGCTGTGTCCCTTTGTGCTAGAATTTGCAAACTATCCTGTAATGTAACGTCATAAGAAAAAGCTAGGGAAGGCGTGGTTGTCGGAGTGCCTGTCGGCGTGCCGGGCCGGGGCGCAGGTGCCTCTGGTCTCTGGGCGCCACCGGCCTGCGGGGACCGGCCCTCCCCCACCCGGCGGCGGGGATGGAGGAAGGTCACAGGCGCGTTTTCTCTCAAATAATGGAAGCTGTAGGGGGAGGAGGGGAGGCGGCAAACCTGGTAAGTGATAAGTGACAGGATGGTGGAGGGGGAGCGGTGGATGGACGGGGGCTCAGAGGGCACAGGCGGCCAGCTCGTGGGGGCCAGAGCGCTCTGGGGCCACTGGGCCCCCCAGACCACAACCACTCCTCACGGAGCCTGGAGGCCTCCTGTCCTCACAGTGTGGACCGTAATACAGTGAAACTGCTTGTGTTCTAGTGTCTGACTTTTCATGAACTCTAAGAGCCCCTCAATAAGTGAAATTTAAAGTTTACTTTTTCCAGGAGCTTGCACTGAAGCAACAAAGGGACGCTATAAACAGCCATCCAGGTGTTTCGTGAATAAATGAAGGATTGATGGGTCAAAGTGGGGTAACGCATATGCTCCGTCTCCACCGCAGGGAGGAGCTCTGCTCTTCCAGTGAGCCCGGGGAGGACTGTCCCGGGAGCCCGGGGAGGACTGTCCCAGGAGCCCGGGGAGGACTGTCCCGGGAACCTGGGGAGGATGATTGTCCTAACGTGTTCATTATTGTATCAGGAAAGGAAACAAATAAAATGACTATTTTTCCCTTGTGATTTCAAAGCATCTTTGCTTTGAATTTTTTTTAATGTTTTATTTATTTTTGAGAGAGAGAGATCAGGGGAGGGACAGAGAGAGGGAAGGAGATGCAGAATCTTGTCAGCACAGAGCCCAACATGGGGCTTGAACCCACAAACCGTGAGATCATGCCCTGAGCTGAAGTCAGACGCTTAACCGACTGAGCCCCCCAGGAGACCCAAGAATCTTTTTTCCTAAAAATAATCTTTTAAAAACAATAATGGGGACAGTATCTCATTTAAAAAACTGAACCGAGTTTGCGCAATAGGGACCGGAGGGCAAGAACGGGCTAGAAGATGAACTGGCGGTGATTGCTTTGTGGCTGCATCTGGCCTCCTGGTCTCGCTGACGGGCCATCAGGCCCCGGAGATCCAGGCCGCGGTCACACTGCATCGGGGCCAGCGGCCGGCGATTCCTGAGGCCCCTGTGCCGGAGGCGCGTGGCCGGAGACCCACCGCCCCTCCCCCGACACCCCTGCCCCGCGGGGCTGCAGGGGGGCCCCGGGGAGACCCTGCACCCGCACCCTGGCCAGCGCGGGACTGCGGGCTGCGTCCTAACTGGCTGTGGACCAGCTGCTTCTGCACCTCCATCCGCGCACGCCCGGGACACGGCTTTGTCCGCGGGGCCCATTCCGCTGCTAGAAGGAGGCCGTGCCTAGAGCCGGCGGAGACTCACTTGTACTGACGCAGATCCGCTGACCGGAGAAACAGAGAAGCCCGGTCATGTGCGAGAGGCAGAGACCGGGCGGAGCCGTGGACGGAGCCCGCGCACAGGCCGGCGACCCCTCTGACCGCCCTCCGGCCGCCAACGTGCCGATGGGATCCTGCGGGTCGGCCTGCGGCTTCAAGGAGCGGTGGGCCAGGTCTCCCCAGAGGAGAGAGGAGGCCCAGTTAACAAAGCCGCATTTTATTTAGTGCAAAACAACGCGGCCAGTTTAAATCCGAGGTGGACGGGAAAACCATCTGTTTGGGTGGTAGAAGTCAGGGTCGCTGGGCGCCGATGTTTCTAGACGGCTCTGTCGTGGGGTACGGGCTGCGCATTGCGTCCGGCAGCTCCCTATCCACTGACAAGGAGCGCGGGGACGCTTAGTCAATGCCCGGCCTCGGCGGACACGGATTTAAACCCAATATCCCTCCTGCGTTTTGAAGTGACGTCTGCCCGACGGGTCGGGTCCCTCCACTTGGACTGACAGGCCCTCCGTCACCGAGCACACGGCGTGGGGCTCCGCACTCCCGGCCGGGACCTGGAGACCGACCCCCCGGGGCCACGTCTCACCCCGAGTGGAGCCGAGACAGGGAGTCAGCCCCTGGCCCCTCCCCCCGCACGCCCCCGTGACACCGAGCTCCAGGCTCACGGCCCGTGACACTGGCCGCTTTCAGAACCGCCTTCTCGCGTCTCGGGGCCGCCCTCAGCCCAGCCCCGGAACCCCCTTGGGGGACAGGGCTGCCATCCTCTGCCAGGCCTGCCCACAGGGCCCCGGGCGGTGAGGGGAGCCCTGGATGAAAACTCCATCCTGCCAAGGAAAGGCCACCACAGAGCAGAGCGAGTTGAGGCCCAGGACCCCACGGCGGCCTGAAACTCGGGGGTCTGCCCTGGTGCCCGTGTTCTCCCAGCAGGACTTTTGTGTGCTTCTCATCGGCCCTTGTATCTAAAACCCCACACAGGCCGGACAGGTGAGCCGATGCTGGGCCCTGCCTCCGTGCCGGCCGCCGCCTCCCTCACCAGTTATGGGGCGGCTCACCTTGGGCGCCTCCGCTGTCACCTGTTGGGAGGGAAGGGGGTGGGGGGGCAGCCCCTTTGCTCTCTGGGTTGCTCCACACCTAAGTAGGGAGCACGTCAACCTCAGGCTGCAGAGGGAGAAACTGAGGCTGAGGGGGGCCGCCTGCCTCTGTGGGGAACACCCAGGCGCTCGTCAGTGCCTCCACAGAAGTCCATGGGGACACAGACCCTATGCACGTGCAGCTTGAGCCATCGGCTCCCCTTGCTGCTGAGAAGTCAGTCCGACCCTGCACACTCGGCCCTGGCCCGCCCCCCCTGCGCCCCTGCAGCCAGAGCAGCTCTTCCCCGGGTGGCCCTGCCCTGTCGGCTCCAGGCAGGTGCTCATCGGACTCTGCGGCCCTGTCAGGACCACTGTCCCCCAGAGCGACCCTCCGGCCCACCTGGAGGGGCCTCAGGTCCCTGGAAGTCAAGGTTTGCTCAAAGTCACACGTTGGTGGCACCACGGGCCCGGGGTTCACTGGTACGCTGCCGGACGTGCAGCCAGGCGGCAGGGACGTCCCCAGAAGAGGGTCCTTGGGGAAGTGAGGCCACCGCCCCTGCTCCGTGTGCCCGGGCGGACACCTTAGTGGCACCGGGGGGCGGGGGGGGGCAAGCAGGAGGTGGGTGTCGCCTCGGAGAAAAATGGCCGTCCCTGCGATCCACCTTCAAGGTGAAGTTTGCAGGACTTGTGGAAGGCAGAAACACAAGCCGGCGGCAGAGATGGAGAAACCAGCCCCAGATGAGTCAGAGGCGCGACGAGGGTCCAGCCCCCGCCCGGTCTCCGGGAGGCCCCGGGAGCAGGTGTCCTGGCGGCCGGCCTCCGCCGTCCCACAGGTGTCCGGGCCCCCACGGAGGCTCAGATGTCTCCTCAGAGCGCCTGCCCGCGGCCTGGCACACGGCGGCCTGGAGCAGACCCCGGCTCCGCGGGGAGGGAGGAGACGGCGAACTCTCTCAGCCGTATGGTGGGCTCTGCTTCCCGAAGATTTATGTCCTTGTGCGGCCGACACAGAGGCACCGAGTGCAGTGCGCTTGCGACGGGGCTGCACCCACGCCGCTGGCGTCCTGCCTGGACGGCCGCCCGGAGCGAGGGCGGGTCCCCGCGGCCGCCCGTCTGCACTGCAGCCCCTGGAGAGCGTGTTTCCCGTGAGCCCTCGCAGCTCTCCGTAGACTTCTGCAGCCCTCAGCTGTTTCCCTAATTCTGACCCAGTGTCGTGTATTATGTAAGTAACGACCACCGTTCGGCCAAGAAACTCAGTGTCCCCTTCCAGCAGGGACGGTGGCTCCTGGAGCAAGTGGGAAACAGGGAGACAGTCCTCTCCCCGCCTCTCAATCCCCTGAAAACTTCCCCTTCCACTCTGAACGGGCCACCTGCGTCCCCTCAGTGGCCCCGCGTCAAACCCTGCCTTTTGTTCCTTCCCTGGTGGTTCCGGGTGACGGGGCCTCACTGGACACTGCGGCCTCTGCGGTTCCTGAGCGACGGGCCTCACTGGACCCTGCGGTGAGGCCGTGTGGTTTGGTTTGCAAACACTTCTATGAGCCCGAGCTAAGGGGAGCTGGAGATCAGATACAGGAAATCCGAGATCACTCAAAGACCCCCATTCCATCTACCGATTCCATCACCGTCGGGTCGTGCAGCAGAGGCAATGCTGTGGACACGGAGTCTGCCAAGGCCAGAGGGTGACGGCCGGGCAGGGTGGCCGGGCCCCAGAGACAGTCCGCCCTCCCCAGGGCTTCCTATCGAGAAGCCTGGGGCCCAGTGTGCGGCAGGGCCAGGTGTGTGGCTCTGCTTACCATCGGGAGCCGTGTGATGTGCTTGCTTAAGGCTCTGTCACGCGGGGGACAGCGTGGCCGGGGCTGACGGAAGTGTCCTGGCTCTACTTGCCTGAACCCCTGCTGGGTCCAAACCAGGGCCTAATCGAGGAGCCTCCTGGAGCTGCCCCCACCCCCCATCTCTCCTGAGTGGGCGCCGGGGGCTGCTGGCTGCTGGCTGCACCTCCCTTGCCCTCTTCAGATCCACGATCCCCATTATGAAATGATACAGTTCGACCAAGTATCAGCTAAGCGACCACCCAATGCCAATCCACTTGTCCCACCAAATACTAATCTGAGTTGGAGGAGGGTTACTTTTTTCCTATGAAACCTAACTTACAGGCTTTGCAAAGACTCCGTGCACACATCACATCAGTCCGCGTCAGACTTAACAAAATTTGCGGACTCGCACTTGGCCACACACCAGATGGCTGTGCAGGTGTCGTGAGCAATGGCTAGACTTGATGAAAACAGACACGCTGGAGACCATGGCTGCCGACTCCTCCCGTGAGGAGAGTCTCATCCGAAGCCAAGTCCTTGACTTTGTATCAAGATTAGGGATTGAATGAATATTCAAATTTTTGAATGTTTAAGGCGTGTTCCTACACACCCTTTTACACTTGACTAATTTTTATTAATGAGACAACCCTTCACCCCGCTGGGTGGAGTAAGAGGTCGCCTATCCAGGACTCCCTTGGTGAACTTTGGGGGGCCTGGCCGCGCGGCCCCAGACCCGACTCCTGGGCAGAGCCCCGCCCAGGCAGGAGCCAAGCACGTCCTGACCTATTACATCATCGTCGTTTTTCTAGTAATTACATGTGCATTCCTCACCCTGAAAGGTCACAGACATCAAGAGCTTCCTGGGAGCGTGATTGGCGGGGGTTTGTGGGGAAAATCCATGTCCACGCGTCACCATGCGGCTCTGTATTCCGAGATGACACAGATGACAGGTGTGAGGAGCAAATGCTAAAGGTGGCTATTCCCCGATATTGCTCGAAAAGTCCATATCTAATTAGAGGCGGATCTGTTTAAATTCTCCAGTAAAATAAGCTGATGGAAAAAGGAGATAAAAGGTGGTCAGTTGGAATCTGTGTAAGTTGGGTCTCTAATGGGCCGGTCGTTAAAAATAATTTCAATTATTCACGTTTGGATGACCTGTATAAAGCTTTTTAAGTAACGTGAAACCTCTGCGTAAAGTCCGAATGAAAGCATGGTCGCGTTAACCTCTGACGTACCATCTGAGCTCGTACCTGTGGGAGGGAGCCCAGCAGAATGTTAAATTCCACACAAAATATTCTGGTTTTCTCAGGTTTATTTTAGGGCTGTGGTGTCGTTTATGATTACATTTTATGCAAAGATCATTATGAGCAGAGCTGCTTTTTTAAGCTCAAAAAAGATAATCCAAAAGCCAAGATTAGTGCGTCTGGGGGCATTAATGAGCTCAGTTCTCTCCAACCTGATGGATTTGGACCTTTGCCTGCGGTGCCGACGCGAGGCGGCCGTTCAGTTCACCACGTTCTCTGCGGAGCCCGAGCGGGTCTGAGGAGGGTCGCCGGCTCACGTCTCTAGGGCTCTAAGGAATGTCAGCATCTGGCGTATTGAGTCACATGAAGGACCCAGTGCCCTGCGAGTATCGTAAATGTTACTAAGCGGGGCCAGAAGCGTGTCCTTGGCTGTGATCGCCAATGGCGTTCTACCCAAAGCAATGGGTCAAGGGGGCAAATAGAGATGTAGAAATTGTCCGAGTGTAAAGGGTGAGGTGGAAAAAGTTAAACCTCTTAAAAGGGAATGTGAAAGTTCCAAGTACATTAGCTGAGTGATCACCATTATCTACCTTCTTTTTTTAAAAAAAATTTTCATGTTTATTTATTTGTGAGAGAGAGACAGAGAGCGAGTGGAGGAGGGGCAGAGAGAGAGAGGGAGACACAGAATCCAAAGCAGGCTCCAGGCTCCAGACTGTCAGCACAGAGCCTGACAATTGCCTTGACTTCACAGACCGAGAGATCATGACCTGAGCCAAAGTCGGACGCTTAACTGAGCCACCAGGCACCTCACCATTATCTCCCTTCTGAAAGTTTGGGCTTGGGAAGATTTAAATTTCTGGGGTTTTATCCAACGGGCATGAAGTCACTGTCTCCATGAAATCCACTCCCAGTGTTTGCTCTACTTTGTTCTGGGCGGCCGGGGGGAAGCAGGGGCTGAGTGGGTGAAGACGTGGTAGGCGCACTCACGGGGTGTCATGCAGCCCTGAGAGGGGGGTCCTGCCATGGGCGACCACGGGGCCGGCCCCCGAGGGCTTGTGCTGAGTGAGACAAGTCGGACAGAGGAAGACGGTTGGTTGAGTTCCCTCGTAGGCGGGCGCTAAACAATGGGAGCTCTTGGGAACAGGACAGACCGGTGCTTGCGGGAGGCAGAGGCTGGGGGCTCGGGAAGTGGGCACATGTGGTTCAAAGTAGACATTTCCAGTCATGAAATGTTTAACTCATGGGGAGGACGTGGGCGGCATGGTGAGTACGGTTCACGATCCGGCCTCATATATTTGAAAGATGCTGAGAAAGGAGATTTGTAAGCCTCTCCCCATCCATCCACGCCACAAGTGTCCACTTTCCATTCTGACGTGTTAACCGCCCTGCCTGCGGTTGTCATTTTGCAGTGCACCTGTAGCAAATCATCACACCCTACTCCCTAAACTTACACAGTGTCAGAGGCCAGGGTATTTTAATAAAAGTAGGAGAAATTGGACTTTGGGCACCCTCATTCTAAAGGAGACTTGCTCCCAGGTGACGTGATGAACTTCTCCACTGAGCTCTTGGATTCTGCTAATTGGCTCTGAAAAGAAGCTCGTTTCCCACATTCGGTGAAATGCTTGACATGAGAATGCTCTTTCGAGGCGCCGCGGGGGGTCCTGTGAACCGCTGGGGGTGCCGTCTCTGCTCGGACTGCGGCCCCTGGGAGTGACGGGCACCACGTTCCTGTGACGACGCCATCAGACAGAAGAAAACTAAATGACACTGTGTCATCCTGAAGCATAACAATGTATTAGATAAGATGGGTGTTAAATTTGCTTTCAAAACTTATTCTGATGGACACAAATTAAGCCAAACTGAGTATTAAGTAGTCTTGGTCCATAATCTTCCAACAACACCGACTAGTTATTCGTCTGTGTGTGGCTATTATTAGTCACTGAGGACCCCACGCCCAGCGGGGCCTCGAGTGCCCCCGCCACGTGCCTGCATCTCGATTAGCCGTGCCCCTCGGGAGCTTGTCTCTTACATTTTCTCCTAGTTGTTTTCCTTCGTTCTTGATTCTTTTGTCGGATTCTTCCTCCTCTTGCAGATCCGCGCTGTCCACACCGGGCCGCACATGACTTCGGAGCCATGTTTGTCGCTGCTATATTCTCAAACCCCTGAACTCCCCGTCTGTCTGCAAGCACCTCTGTCAGCAGCTCCGTTTCGTTTTTTAATAATGTTTATTTATTTTTGAGAGAGACATCCAGAGTGTGAGCGGGGGAGGGGCAGAGAGAGAGAGAGAGGGAGACACAGCAGCCGAAGCAGCTCTAGGCTCTGAGCTGCCAGCACAGAGCCGGACACGGGACTTGAACTCACAGGACAGTGAGATCATGCCGGAGTTGAAGTTGGACGCTCAACCGACGGAGCCGCCAGGCGTCCCTGCTCTGTTTCACTTTAAGCAAACTCCATATTTCATGAGAGCATCTCCATGCTTTTCGCCCAGGAGAGGTGAGGCCCGGGGGAGGCTCCCTGAAGTGGTCCCTCTGCCTCTCCCAGTTGGTGCCCTCCTGGTCAGACCATCGCGATAGGAGAGAAGGGTCACGATTTTGCTCTCAGAGGTAACAGCGAGCTTAAGCTATTAGCTGTTGCCATTTGTTTCTAAGAAAATGGCCACAGTGGGGCCAGAGATCTTTTGGACCCCGGGAGACCCCGGCTCCTGCGTCCGCCCCCCTGGTCCAGTCTGCTCTGACTGGACGTGCACGTTTGGCACCCTTGTGGTGCACCGGGCACTGTTCTGGGCACGGGGGACTCGGCGGTGAGCTGGAACACACGAGGTCACTGTCCTCGTGGGGTCACAGTTGGGACGAGACTTCCTAGATCATCACGCAGACAGAAGGGAAATCGCCGCGATGACTACGGTGGCCAGAAGAGGCACAGGCCCTGTGAGTCCAGGAACGGAAGGAGCCGGGCCAGCAGGGGGGCCAGGAATGCTCTTCCGGCTCTTCTGGGCTGGAGCTGACATTTGGAGGAGCTCCTTGTTCAGGGAGAGAGAAGCTGCCAGCCAGAGGCAGGGGCTTGCGCAAAGACCCTGTGGCAAGAAGGGTCGTAGCGAGTAAGAGGAAGCATTTAGAGATTCAGTTAAAGACAGAGCACTCAAGACCCTCCCGACCTTGATTAGGGATTTGCCTTTCTCATTGAACCCTGGGAAGCCACGGAAGGAATGGAAGGGGGGGGCCAGGCGGGGCTTTGAGGCGCAGGATAGATGGGGGCGGCCGAGTCCCCAGACCAAGGACTTCAAGGGTGGGTGGATGAGCGTGGCGATGTGAGAAAGTAGATGCCACGAATGAGGAAACTCAGCACGTCCTGGGGGGGGGGGGGCTGTGGGCGGGGCTGGCGCAGCCTCTTCGCCCAGACCGGTGGCTCTGCAGGGCACAGAGGGCCCGAAGCACGGGGTGCGGGCCAGGAGGTCCCCCTGGGCACTCAGGGAAGGCCTGCCAAGGGGATGTGGAGAGAAGGCTGGGCCTTGGATGGAAATGCAAATGGGCAGGGCACCTGCGTGTCTGTGGAAATCAAGTCCTGACCCCAGGGGAGATCTAGAAAGGTCTAGAAAGGGACGAGATGAAGCCTGTGAACAGGTTGTGAGGAATCTAGTCCCTCGTTAGAGAAATGCAGACAGGTTAAGGGCGGACAGAAAGCGGGAGGTCCTGGAAAGTGCCCCCGCCATCAAAGGCGTGGGGGGGGGAGGGCATCTTGGGAAGAGGGGAATGCGCTCTGAGCTGGACACTGTGTGCTGCTGGGGGAAGGGGAGGGGGGACACGGTGCTGCAGGGGGGTGGGGGGACACTGCTTCAGGGGGATGCGGGGACACTGTAGGGGGACTGGGGGGGACACTGTAGGGGGGCCGGGGGGGACACTGTGTGCAAAGGAGCAAGGGAGTTCCAGAAGGTGGGCATACTTCAGGGTAGTGCAATAGTTTGGGGACATGTTGACTGTAGAGTGCTACGGAGCAAGGTCAGTGAGTACACACAAGGAGTTAGGTACACACACCTAGAACCTGAGGGTAGTAGGTGAGGCCACTAAGAATGTACATCTGGAATTTATGGGGAAGCAGGGGCAGCAAGAGGAGTGGACAGGGCCTCCTGTGGAGTACAAGGAGAACACACATGTGCAATGACTGAATTACATGAACACTTGCTCAGTCTTTACTTTGGACTGATTGCAGGGCTGTCTTTGGGGAGTAATTTGCTTTGTCATACGAGGAAGTAGGGAATGTTTGGTGATAGGTCAAGTTCATGTAAGGAGATGGTAAGAGCATCTGATAAGACTTTCTAGCTTACTAATTACTAATTGTGTTTCCAAGAAATCATAACTGTCATCTATCTGTCCATGCAACATGTAGATCCCTATTGACAGGCAAATGAGAGCCTTAGGGGAACCTGCTTACTGTCCATGTACAGAGTAGTTTGATAAAATCTAGTGGAGGAGATTCAGGAGGGAAAATGATTGTCCTTCCTTCCAGAAGTGACTCACAGCTCACTGCTGCTTGGTTTCAGTCCACATCTGATCCCACTGGGGAAAGATTGGTTCAGGCCCTCACCTATGGCGTATGTCCTGGGGAAGGTGGAAATCCAGCTCTCACATTTTGATAGCAAACATTTTTTAGAAACAATTATGTTTATCTGATGAAGAACACATGGGAAATTTAGCCTTTTCTTTCAATTTGCCAGTGCAGCTACTAACTCTTCTTGTATGCCCTTTGTTTTTCCAAGAGTTCTCAGTTGCTTCTGGCATTGGATTGTCGGCAGCACGACTTACAGTACGGGGACTACTTCAGGTTAATTTATGCAGTTGAGGTGGATCAGGCGGCCCTTTGTTAGGATGTCAGTGGTTTGCAGCCAGAGGGCAGGCGGGGACTTGTCTCTATAGGCTGTTATGATCGTGGCCTCGCATAGTTAATTGAGTAGATCCTTTTCCACTTGGAAGGGTTTTTTTCTTCTTTTAAAATTTGGAATCCGTAGATCAACATAGCTAACATTTTCTGTCAACTTTACCTCAGCAGTGAAGGGGGTTGCATTGGCTGGGCTGATCTTCAAACCCTGTGTAACATCCACAAGTCCCCAAGCCTCCTGCATACGGATGGTGTATACAGAAGCCTGGGCAACCGCACCTGTCGGTTCTGCACGCCAGGGCTTACCCCCCGGAGCCTCCCGGACCCCCCAGGCCAGATAACGTGCTGCTCCAATCACAGCTGACCCTCTCGACAACACACTGAAGAAGTTTGAAAACCTTAAGGCTTTTGTCTGTTTACTGTATCACATATATTCTTCAGAACATATCAGATCAGTGAAAAACAAGATCACCGTTTTTAATTACGGTGAGAAATGTTTATTTCAAGTCTCTACCACCTACCATCCAACCAGGTTATTAGGTCAAGCTGCCCCCAAAAACAGTCTGAGAACCCGCACGCAGTGAGTGTTGCAAAATGACTCCCAGGTGTGGGGGCAGCAAAAAAGAAGCCGTGCAAGACTGCATCCCGACGGTGCCAGCCTCCGCCTGGTCCCACGCGGGGCCTGGGGTGGACGCGCTTCCCACCGGGACGTGGGGGCTGGCCTCCCCCCACCTCCTCGGGCGGCCCCTGTCTCTCGGCCGCCCTGGAGGGAAGGCGTGGACATGTCTGGGTGCTTCTGCTTCTGTTATTTGTACAACGTGGCTTGAATAGCCACTGGTCCGATAATACTTTCCAAGGAAAACCCACCAGAGAGAGTGTCAGGTGCTGACAATTAAAGGGAAAAGAAGTCGGGATTCCCCGAGCACCTGCTAGTCTCTCAAGAAAGCTTTTTGACAGCCACCTGGGTGGCTCAGTCGGTTGGGTGTCAGGCTTCAGCTCAGGTCATGATCTCACGGTTCGTGGGTTCGAGCCCTGCGTCAGAACCATGTCAGGCTCTGTGCTGACAGCTCAGAGCCGGGAGCCTGTCTTCAGATTCTTTGTCTCTCTCTCCCTGTCCCTCCCCTGCTCATGCTGTCTCTCTATCACTCTCTCAAAAATGAATAAAACATTAAAAAATTTTTTAAAAGAAAGCTTTTTGAAAGAAATGGATGAGAGACTGAGTAGCCTTTTGACCACACTCAGGAGTGTGTTCAGGGCAAGTTTAGGAAATGTTCTGAAGCTTAGAAAAGTCATTTCATTAAGGACTCAGATATCACCACAGGGAGGTCATTAATTTATGCTGCTGATAAATCTTAGTTGATAAATGGACAGCTCCCATGCTATAGAAAATGGTTTGTGCTTTTGCTAAGAAGATATGATGAATGTTTCTCCAAAACTTTTCAAAATGAGCTGGACTATGTCATACTCATAAATAAACATAATTTATGATTTTTGACACAATACATAAAACTACATATGGAAAAATACACAACCATGTTTAAAAAGTTGTCAGTGTATTGTCATATTTTCAGTACATCCCAACTCAGGAGAAGTTGGAAACTTTACAGCAGTATTTTCCTCCAAGCAAACTGGTTTTTGTTTATTGTAATCGTTTTTATAGTGGAGGGAAGGTCACAGCCGTGGAGAGAATGGGGCCAAATTCATGTGAGCGGTTTGTTCCCCCAAATTAAGTGAGCGGCTCTGACTGCCGAACGTGGCGTCCTGGAGACGTGAGTCCTCGGCAGTAGCTGATCCGGGGAAGGGGACACAGGAATACGGAAAGTCCAGGAAAGCTCTCCTGGGCCGCGTGTCTTTCACGGAGCCCCTCCCGTGGCCGCCCGTGACTGGCTGCCTTCAATACCTTTTCTTCCCTTTAGCCTCTGAAGAAATGAAAATTCCTTCAGCGTTTAATTAGTTAATTAACTAATTAACTTTTTACAGACAGAGAGAGTGTAAACAGGAGAGATGGGGACAGGCAGAGGGAGAGAGAGAGAATCCCAAACAGATTCTATACGCTCAGCATGCAGCCTAATGTGGGGCTTGATCTTATGACCCTAGGATCATGACCTGAGTCAAAATTAAGAGTCAGACACTCAACCGAATGAGCCCCCCAGGTGCCCCCCTTCCAGCGTTTTAAAAGGAAAACAGTTGCTTTAAGATTCCACAATTTCTTTCAATCCTGTAACCTTCTGTCTTTCAAATTTTGTCTAAAAAATACATGTTATGATCATATTTTAGAAACAGTTTTGATGCCGTCTGAAGTTATAGTCATAAAAACATGAAGCATAGGTGGATTATAGTCCTAAAGGAAAATGTTAATATTCCCTTTTAACGTGTAACAAAGGAGCATTTCACTGAATCCTTTTACGGAAAAGCACGGTATAAGTAAACATCCACGAATGCAGAAATAGAAACTCACGCACCATGAGTTTTTGAGGTTTCCTGCACCTTCGGGGGGCAGCCCCGCCAGCTGCCGTGGCCCCGCCCTCCTCGTCCCCCTGGCTTATGTCCCCAGCTTCCGTGGCCTCACCGGTTGTGCTGGCACTACCGGTTGGCAGTGGCCCTGTGGCTCACAACGGGACATCTCTGGATTGTTGACTGTTTAGACGCGCACAGGAAACTGACCAGATCGGTGACTGGCGTTTATGCACAGAATGCAGGGGGATTACCAAAATGTCCCAGTTCTCACTGGGGTGACAGGGCAGAGAGAGGGAGACCCAGAATCCGAAGTAGGCTCCAGGCTCCGAGCTGTCAGCACAGAGCCCGACGCGGGGCTTGAACCCACGAACTGTGAGATCGTGACCTGAGCCGACGTCGGATGCTCAACCGACTGAGCCCCCCCGGCGCCCCCACATTCCTTTTATCTTAATGATGACTGAAAACGTCCTGCAAATCTCCACTTGTTTACAAGTTGATTGTATGTCATGATAATACATTTTAATGTCTCCGCAGTATTTAAAGTATTTATAAACGTTTTGATCTCTGTAGCGCCCTTTGCCCGCACAATGAAGAGAACATCAGCATCGCAGCTGGAATATTTGATGCGGAGCCAAGAAGAACGTCTGGTGAATTCTGACACTCGCCATGACGTGGGCAAGAGCCACACTGGCCGAGGTGGCAGAGCCCGGCCCCGGCCGGCGGCATCATCGTGGGCGCGCTGCTTGCTTGTAGCTTCCTCACCCGCGGCCCTGACCCAACGTGCCACCCCCACTGGTGTGATTCTTGG
Source organism: Suricata suricatta (assembly GCF_006229205.1). NCBI lineage: Eukaryota > Metazoa > Chordata > Mammalia > Carnivora > Herpestidae > Suricata > Suricata suricatta. The sequence continues at coordinate 146,345,447 of NC_043705.1, forward strand.
CAGGTGACCGGGGACCTTACCTGCTCTGCCCGCCGCCTCCCCTTCACGGCCTCGGCGGGACCGACGTTGGAGAGCCCACGGCCGTTGGTAAATCTTCTCCTCCTACCTCCACACATTAAAAAAAAAGAAGTCAACGGCAGGAGTGAGTGGTACCTAAATGACTCGGTTAGGTTACTGAAAATTGTTTTAATTTGGTAAGTGAAACTTCAGAGGAAAATCAATGTTCGTAAATGCTCAAGGAGTGAAGGAATCCATACATAAAAGCTTCAAATGCTTGCCGAATCATTTCTTCTGTTAGAGACTCACTTTCACAGAAGATCAAGGGGTCTGAGAAGTACAGAGCCCGCCGCTGGCTTCAGGCGGGCGTGAATCTCCGTCAGTCTCCGCTGAGTCTGTCCCGTACGGCCCCCCCTCCCCGAACAGCACAGCGCCCCTGCGGATGGTGAAGTCCCAGGAGGTCCGGAAGCCGGGTCTGCCAGCGCTCAGCGGGATTTCCCTCGCGTGTTTGGTAGGTTTTGCTCGTGGGGCTGGACGTGAACGTGGGTCTCGTTGGATACGGTGCTGAAGCGATGGAGAGGAACCCGCAGTTCCTGGCTGGCGGCCCGAACCGCGCAGGGTCTGACACGGGACAGGCCCACCCAACGCCCACACACGCCATGGGCACACCTCTTCCTACACAGGACTGTGATCGTGAAGATTTCTCGTACTGACATTAGTTGGTAGGAAGGCGACACCTTGACCTAAAAGGTGAGGGGGCCCCTGGGGAGCCGGCGGCCGCCTGAGCTGTCCCTCTCCGGACACGCACGCCCAGCGCCCGGCTCTGACCGCTGCTGCTGGGGGCCAGGCCGCTTCTCAGGGGTTCTGGAGCAGCCCGACGTGGTCCGTGGTCACTTCCTGGTGGCCCCCTGCTCGCAGGGCGCTGTTCCCGGGCGGGGGCCACGTCCATGGAGGACACAGCTCGGGTCCGGCTCTCCTGGATGTGACGCCCCATCACCAGCAAACCCGTGGGCTCCCGAGGGTGCCGCTCACCCGTCACGGCCAAGTCCGGACGAGCGGGGCCGTGACCTCGGAACGTTCATGCCCCCGTTTCCCGGATCTGAGGGAGAGGATCCCGGCCTTCCTTGTCACCGGGTCAAGACCAGGCGGCGCGCGGCGTCCACCTCTGAGCCGGCGGCACAGCCAGTTAGTTCTGGTTTCCCGTCAGTTCTTCGGAATGTACTTAGAACGTGCTCGTGTTGCAGAATTATTACATTGTAACACCTTGTATCAACGGCACTATTTTTCCAGACAACGGGGACCTTCCATTACTTTATGTACAGTCCGGAGGTTGTCGGCCCTCTCTCCATCCCACCAGGCTTGTCACTAACTGCAGGTCCTTTCCCATCGTGCTCCTCCGTTTGCCACGCTGCCGTCATCACGGATTTCCTCTGTGCCCTGACTCCAGGGCCGTCACACAGTCGGCTGCCTGGGCCCTGCCCGCACGTGGGGGTCACCGCAGGGCTGCCGCGGCCTCTCCCGGGCAGACAGCGAGCCCGTGCCGTCCAAGTCCCCAGCCCCCCGGTGACCTCCAGCTTGGTTTCGTTGCCGCCGGGGCACTCCAGCCTTCATCTTTGCGCAGGGCAGAGGGGAAGGGGTAGGAGGCGGGAGGAATGGGCCGCCCCAGCGTCCCTGCCTCCAGGTCACACACGGACTCCGGAAGCAAGCACGCGCCTTCTCTTCCCACTCGTGCAAATTTTGGGCGAAGCGGTTCCGGGACCTGGGTGGACACGGACAGCATCTGTCGTGTCTAGAGTCCTCCACGTGAGAGCACGGGGAGCAGCCGGGCCTCAGCCGGGGTGCGGGGGAGGGGGTGCCAGGGCTTGAGGGGACACGCGTCTCTGCAGGGGCTGCCTTGGGATGGCCTTCTGCCTCCTGCTCCCGGCCGGCAGCAAAGTCCCAGAGCGCCCGTGCCGGCCGGGAGCTGCATGCTCCGCTCCACAGTCAATAAGAAGTCTATAAACTTGTGACTTTTATTAGATTTATATTCAAGTTTGTTGACATACAGTGTAGTTTGGCTTCAGGAGTAGAGCCCAGTGATTCCCCCAGTGTTCGTCCCCACAAGTGCCCTCCTTCGTGCCCATCCCCCATCGTGCCCATCCCCCCTCCCGCCTCCTTTCCAGCAGCTTAGTCTGTTCTCTGTTTTTAAGACTTTCTGATGGTTTGCCTCCCCGTCTATTTTTATTTTATTTTTCCTTCCCCTACCTCATGTCCATCTGTTTTGTGTCTCAAATTTCACACGAGTGACATCATATGACGTGTTTCCCCTAACGTGGCGCCTCCAGCTCCACCTAACTTGTTGCAAACGACACGATTTCAGGTTTTTCATCACTGAGTAATATTCCATCGTGTAAATAAGTCACATCTGCTTTGTCCACTCATCAGCCGATGGACATTTGGGCTCTTTCCGCACTTCGGCTGCTGTCGATAGTGCTGCTATAAACACTGGGGTGCATGCGCCCCTTCGAATCAGCATGTTTGTGTCCTTGGGATAAAGTCCTAGGAGTGCAATTGCTGGGTGGTAGGGTCGTTCTATTTTTAATTTTTTGAGGAACCTCCTTGCTGTTGTCCAGAGTGACTGAGCCCAGTTTGCATTCCCACGAAAGGGTTACAACTTTATAATTAGGTTTCTGTTACTAGCAATAATAACTATTTTGCTTAACTATTTTTTAATGAAGTATATTTTGATTGTCCTTTGGGGAATGAATTAATTCATAAATACCTGACATTCATTTAAAATTGTTTTATTGAATTCACATTTTTCACTCTATACTAAAGAAGGAAGCATACAAAATAACTTAAAGCTTCATACAGAATCACAAAAGAAAGATGAAGATTCTCTGCTCAGAAAATGAATTTCAAACCCCCAGAACTTTTCAGGGTAATCTTGAAATATTTTCTTAGGAACATCGGTGTACTGGAAAAACAGAGGGAAACTATACATTTTCCATATTTAAGACTAAGACTTGAAGGGAAGCTGAGAGAACGTCATCCCTGCCTCTTGCGAGACGGTCCCGAATCCTGAAACGGGGTGCTTGAGAGCCTCCTCTGACGTCATGTCCCATGGGCCGCTCACATGGCTCCGAGTCAGTTTCCATGTGTACAAGAGTTACGTCTTGTCTAGGTTTGTAATAACTCATCCTGACCTAATCACATGACGGTTCTACCTGCTAAAAGGCCATGTGGCACACCTCACAATCGTCATACGTTAAAATTGATGGTTGTCTTCTGAAGGAATCCTGGATGAGTTCTTCAGATAACACTGTCGCTCTGGCCAGAGATGGTCAGGGACGGTCAGGGATGGTCAGAGATGGTCAGGGATTGTCAGGGGTGGTCAGGGACAGTCAGGGGTGGTCAGGCGTGGTCAGGGCCAGTCAGGGGTGGTCAGGGGTGGTCAGGGACGGTCAGGGGTGGTCAGGCGTGGTCAGGGCCAGTCAGGGGTGGTCAGGGGTGGTCAGGGACAGATAGGGATGCAGAAAGAGAAACCCTGGTCAGACTCCACAATTTATGTGTTGGGCTCCTGGGGGCTCAGTATTTCGGGAACTATGATCAGTATGGAAGACCAACGAGGGAGAGACTTGGATTGGTGACATGATCTAATGTGGAAGAGTCTGCATCGTCAGGATCACTCTGCGTGGAGCTGGCATGTTCCACAAGTCAATCCCGAGGGCAGACTGTAAAAAACACGGTGCTGGAAGAACCGGTAGATAAAACTCTTGTGCTATTTAATTACAGCGTGGTGATATAGTTAGAGAGAGCTGGGTGTGGACCAACGATGATAAGTTAGACAAAATGGATAGAAGAAAAAGAGCGCACACTTCCTCTTTAGGAGAGTCCTAAATGGAGGACTCTGAAGCACGTCTCATTGCCCAGGTGAGGGATGCAGACCCCTCGTACATCAGTCTGCCACGGCCCTCCCCACCCCTCAGCACCTACGAGCCCAAACCCACCACTTCCAGCAACGGCTTAACGGCAGACGTGCCGATGCGACCAGGGACCAAGAGCGTTGGCCGCGCTCCATACGTGAATTCCACGTGGGATTGTGGGCTGCATTTCGGGCTGGCTGTGGAGACACTTTGTGTTTTGTTTTGTTTAATATCCTAAACAAAGAGGTATAGATAGGTGCACATAGAGAGTGGGTGGTCTTAAATTCACTGAGGTAGAAATTTAACATGGGTTCCAAGGAGATGAACTTCTTCCAAAGCAGAAGGCTTTCCAAACAACTTACGTCAGGGGAGAGAGTATAATTACCTAATTATGCAATGTCAGGCAGTTTGTTTTTAGAGAGGAAACCAGACACACAAAGACTTTTTTTATGCGGAACAGAGTGTGATGGGCGGCAGACGCATGTGTGCATCACAGCGGTGGTCTCTGCGGCCCGTGTTTTCCCTGTAGAGACGAGCTCCAAAGGCCTGGGCCTGGCTGGACAAACTCCAAAAGAGCTTCCTTTTCATTGTGCAGATTCAAGATGGCCACTGCTTCTTTGCCCACCGCCCCCTGGAAGGTGGCGTCCGACCCGCTCCCCTGGAGCACAGGCTGTCCCAGGGTCCGCTCTGACCACGAGAACGCAGCAGCCGGCGCTGGGCCTGGCGGCTCCCACCTTCTGCATCTTGGGGCATCTCTGAGGAAGGCTGGAAGCCTCACAGAATTGGCCAAGGCTTTCTTCCTGGAGACGCCAGGCTCAAAACCCTGGGTGATGGCCTCGGGCAGACCCCGCCGCGCAGCCATGCCCGCCGAGAGAGGAGGTTTGGGAGGGGAGTCCTCCGGGGCCCTCCGGACCAGCTGGTCTGCCAGGTGAGCGCCACCGGCCACCTCGGCACGACACGGGCCAGAAGCACAGCCCAGCGGAGCCCTGCCCAGTGTCCTGACCCTGACACTGTGCCGTACAATAAATCGGTTGTGGGAAGCTGTTCAACGTGGAGTCGTTTCTTACACGGCAGGGCATCACCGGAACACTCACCAAATAGGCCACTTTCAGGATTTTAATTGCTTCTCTGCGTTTAGCATGCTATTTCTTATACTCTATTTTGTAAATGTAAACATGGTGAGTCAGGACCCTTGGGACATACCTTTCTCTGTGTGTAGATGATAAGCAAGGTCGTCCTGAAAATTACGGAGTGCTGTTTGTAGGATGTTCTACCAACTCTGTGATCCCGGGGAAAACCAAAGTTCTTTTCAGTTGAGTCGTGTGTACACCAGGGATGAGTCATTCCCACCCCCCAGGGCTGCTGGAGGGATCACACGGGATAATGTTTGCAAAATGCCTGGCGTCTTAAAAGGCCAAATGTTTTGTAAAAGAAATATTGCAGAAAGTATTTCTCTAGAAGTTCTTTTCCAATATCAATAACGCTCCTACTTACATAGTGGACACTTTAATTTTTGTTAATAATACAGTTTCGGATTATTATGTAACCTTTTTTCAAGCACTGATATAAATAAAAAGCCCATTTTTATAAAGACTTTTCAAAAGCTTCAGCAGGTTCATGTTCTATTACTTCTCACATTAATATCAATGAGGATCATATAATAATTAATAGAAGAAAGATGTCAACATCCAAGTCATTTATGTCCTCCCTCAGTGAGTCAATTACGTTCCACAGACAAAAGAATGACACTCACAATGCAGTCACTGCGAAGTCTGAAGGATTACCAGCGAACCACAGAGTGAATGACGGAAAGCTCTGCCTGGAAAACCTTCGAAGGTGGTAAAACAAATACCTGAGCATCTGAATTGTGAGGGGCTCCTCCATTTGTGTCCTTCGTGCTGAGACTTGGCTCAAGTGCGTAGACATGTTGAGCAGGGCGTGTCTTCGTGCACACCCGTCTGTAAGAACACGGAGGCTCAGGGAGGCGGTGGAGGCTCAGGGAGGCCGTGGGCTCAGGGAGGCCATGGGCTCAGGGAGGAGGTGGAGGCTCAGGGAGGCCGTGTAGGCTCAGGGAGGCCGTGGAGGCTCAGGGAGGCCATGGAAGCTCAGGGAGGAGGTGGAGGCTCAGGGAGGCCATGGGCTCAGGGAGGAGGTGGAGGCTCAGGGAGGAGGTGGAGGCTCAGGGAGGCCATGGAGGCTCAGGGAGGCCATGGGCTCAGGGAGGCGGTGGAGGCTCAGGGAGGCCGTGGGCTCAGGGAGGAGGTGGAGGCTCAGGGAGGCCATGGAGGCTCAGGGAGGCCAT
>NC_043705.1:146351750-146367276 GCF_006229205.1 Suricata suricatta
CCACCTCTGGAGGAGACAGGATTAAGGAAGGGCTTGGTGGGGTGGGAACAGGCCATTCTCCAAGGAGGAATGTCTGACGGCTGGGAAGAGAATCAGGCAGCGTTGGTGCAAGAGAGAGATGCAGGGGGAGAGGTGGGGACCCGTCTTTCCAGGAAGGTTGACCACGAAGGGAAGGAGGTGGGTAGATGCTTTAACTGGGGGGCGGGAGGCTTGGCGTGTTTATTGGCCCGAGGGCAAGGCCGGAAGGAAGACAGGCGTGGCGAGGAGGCGGGTGGGAGGCAGTGAGCTCATGGGAGGGGCATGGCCTCTCAGGCCGGAAGGCCAACAGGGCTGTAGGCTCCTCGGAGCCGCCGTGTCGCCCATCACCTGGGCCTCCTCAGCAGGTGGGGCCCAGTTCTCCGGCCTGCACGGCCCGGGAACCCACCAAACCTTCCTCTTTGATCAGTGGTCTCCACCTCTCAACCTGCTCCAAGGTGCCCTATCCGGGTAGCAAGCAACGTGTGGAGAAGCCGACAAAGAGAGCCCTTCCTCGCCCACCTTGTGGAGCTGACTGGCCGTCGGGGACAGTTCCCTTAGAAGACGAGACCTTATTGCTGTCGGCTGCTCTGTGCTTCCCTGGAGGGCAAGACTCGGGGCAGACGCTCTGCCTCTCGTCACCTTCCTGTGCTCGTCCTTCTCCGGAGACCTGTGCTCAGAGGTCCAGGTCCCCTAAAGCAGGTGGGTACCAAGATCCCTTGTTTCCGTGACTTTTTCCCCTTTTGATGGAGAAACACTATTGTGCAATAAGCAGTCAGTAGGACGTGGGGACGTCAGATGGCGGCCAGGCCGGATGGAGTGAGGGGCAGGCCCTGCAGAAGCACAGAGAGGGAGGAAGGACAACCGTGAACATGGGGACCAGGGGCCCCGGGCAGTCGGGGAGCAGGCTGTCCCCGCCTCCTGTCCGTCTCTGTCCCTGGCTCTCTGGGTGACCAGACAATGGAGAATCTGTGTTGTCTGGTTTTCTCATGGGCAAGATGAAATTAGGCCAGAACCCTCGGACTGCTCAGTTTCTAAGACTGTTTCTAACTTAAAAATTCTGTAATGTCGTGAAGATTTAACAACTAGTTGGTCATCAGTTTCACACCAAAGTCAATGTTCTATGAAATTTTATATTTCTTTTTTGGGATTTAAAATTGCTGGCCCTTCCCCCACATAAAGACATTTTATAACATTTTTAAAAAATAAATAAAAATAAAGTAAAATACTGAACCATGTGTTACTAGTGTTGTCGCTGTGCGTTACCCGTCTGGTTATGTTCGCTTCAAGTCTTTGATGAATGTTCATAAATCTGAAGGATATTTATCGAGCCGCATTCTAGGACCTAGAGATTGTCCCGAGTGCTTTATGTGTGTTAGCTGATTCAGTCCCCAAGACAAGCCGTCAATTTGGTGTGAGGGTTTTGACGGAGGAGGACACGCCCAGGTAACTGTCCCGGGGTCACGAGTGAGGCCAGAGCCGGGCTCACACCACCCGCTGTGCAGAGTATGTTTGATCTCATGATTCCGTCCCTCAATGATCTCCAAATATGACTCTTAGATTTGTAAATCTGTTTCTTGTGCTCATAGGTTACATGGAATGTATCATCACTCCTTTATTTTATTTTTTAAGTGTTTACTTAAATTCTGGTTCATTAACAGTGTAACATTCCATTTCAGGCCTACAATACGGGGAGTCGACACGCGGCTCATCCCGTGTGGTGCGTTAGGGATGTGCCGGACAGCCGGCCACCACGGCAGGAGGGCCCTCGGGCAGCGCACCCGTGAGGAGCAGCCTTGGAGGCCGGTCCCACAGGCCTGGTCAAGGTGAGGGGCGGACGGTCCCCTGGAGAGCCCTCAGCCGGGGCCCCACAGCTGTTCTCACGCTGCCGCCACGGGGACCTCTGTGACGGCCTCACAACGGAGGGACCCGCTCTCCCCCGTCGGACGGAGCTTCTGACAGAGAAGCTGGCCCCTCCCCCACCATTCCACTAACCCCACTCCCCAGTGTGTGGTCCCAGCCCTGGTGGACAAGCCCCCACAGGACCCACGCCGGGCCCCCCAAGACCTCCCTTCCCACCCTGGGCCCTGCCCCTCTCTCACCCCCCTCCTAGCCCCTCCACCGCCCACCCCGTCCCCTCCCCCGTCCCCTCCCCCTGCACACTCTGACTCCCGCACGGCCCTGACCCAGTTGCCAGTCACTGGTCTGTCCGTTGTCTGTCTGGCACGGCTGCCCCGGGAAGGGCAGGGCCCGCGCCGCCCGCCTCCTGGCTGCCGCGCGGCCGCCCAGACGTGCCCCCGACCCGTAGCTGAGCCTCCACCAGCGCTTGCTGAACACGTGGGAGAAGGCCGGCCTGGCCAGCCCGCCGTTCACAGCTAGGCCCGGCGTGCGCTGCGTCCGGCCCACGCCTTGTCCCTGGATTTCCCAGCCTGTGTCACCTTCACAGGCTGGTTCATTAAAATGGGAACTGTGACAACATGTAATTATATTTCAATTAAAATACTTAAAATTAAGACTCAGCTTGGGGTTCCCCTCTTCAAGATGCTTTGTACCTGTGCACCTGGGTGCTGTCCTGTGGGCCTGGTCCCTCCCAGCCCTGGGGACGTCTGAGGACTTAGTCACACCGTGCCTTCGCCCGCACACTGTGAGGCTCTCCGGAGCAGCAAACACCGCGTTTCTCCGGCACAGGGGGCAGCAGACCCGGCCCCTGGGCCACACCTGGCCCTCCACCTGCTTCAGCGGCCCCTTCGTCCTCACCCCGTCTGCCTTCAGGCCACGGCGTCAGTGCCGGGCAGTAGCCACGGGGATGACAGGGGCTGAAAGAGCAGAACAATTTCTGTTTGGTTGTTTACACAAAGTTTGCCAATCTCTGCAAATCATCAAATCGTGGCACTCTGGAGACACCGAATGACACCCAAGTCTCTAGGGGAATGAGGTGTGACATGAAAGATACCGTCACGAGCTAAGTCAGCAGCAGCAGGAAAGTTAAGTGGATACGACTCGATCGTCCGCTGAGTCCCCCAGAACCGGCTCATTTAAAATTCCACAACATACAGCGTCCCGTGCGGTGGGGTCCCGGTCACGGAGTCCAGGCTGGGAGATGCCAGCCTTTCCATGTAACGCAGTAAAAACGCACTTTCTCCCCTAAATGTTCTAAAACCAGACGCATTAACGATAGCTTAGGAAACTTCAAATAAATGGTTGTGATGACTTTTCATGGGAAATATATTCCATGATGAACGGATCCTTTAACATTAATTATTTTATCCCTGTCACATTACTTTAATTTGCCTTTAAAACGGATGAATAACCTTAGAAGTTACCAATTAGGAGCGGTTTCTACTTGGTACCAAGACAAGATGCATCTATTTAATATCACACAGAAAAAGTTAAATTTCCATGGGTCTTAAGAACAAAAGTCAGCAACTCCATGTGTGTTTCTGGACCCTCTCTAATGGCCTGGACCCTCTCTAATGGCCTGGGCCCTCTCTAATGGCCTGGACCCTCTCTAATGGCCTGGGCCTTCTCCAATGCCTACCAGGTGCACATCGCAGACTTGAGCCTTCCCAAAGCACAGCGTCTTTTACTGCACAAAAGACTTTTCCAGTGTTGCACAGAGCAGCTTAGGTGGGGTATAATCATTTATACAGAGTTGAAACTGAACAAGAGCAAATGAATATCAAAGGCAAGGCCATTAAAAACCATTAAAACCATTAATTATGCCCCTCGTCATTCCCAGGGTCCTCTGGGCTTGGGAAGCGTAGGAATTCCTGTGGGCGGTGCGGAATCTGCCTCAGTGTCTCTGGGAGTCGAGGCAGAGAACGTGCTGCTGGGGAGGTGTGGCTAGGCCTCCAGGGTCTGAAGGCCTTCATGAAATCTAACTCGTGAGCTGGAAACCCTCTCTTGCTCCCACAGAGAGCAGATTCACCCAATGGAACATATCACTCCATTTCGTTCCCACTTTCTCTGCTGCAACCCTGGGGGCAGGGCGATCTTTCCATTGGGGAACACTGGGTCCCATGAAAATGAACCCACAGGGCTGATTCTGGAAGATTCCACGTGTGGACACTGAAAATCTTTACCCTACCTTCTAAAACAGAGATCTAAAAACACTCATGGTGGTAAAATTTTAAATGATAATGGGCGTAAATGACTGGAACTCGAAGCATGGTTGATTGCACTCCAAAAACGGTATTTACTGGGTCCTATCTGCGTCTAAGGCATTTGGTTTCCTGAATGGAGGCTATGTTGGGTGAATCCTGAGCTCCCTGACAAGTATTTGCAGGCATTATGAAGAGGCTGAGAGGGAGACATGTTAGCTATGGAATGGACAGCAATAATCGCTCACTGGGAACATTCTGGGGAAGGAACAGTATGTTTTGGAAGTGTTTCAGGTGTGTTTCCTTCTTCCACAGACCGTTCACATTCCAGACCACGTCTTCTCCAAGCGAACACAGTGTGAGGCTGTAACGCGTCTTCAAAGTGCTGCTGACGAGTATGATGATCGTTATGCAAATTCATCACCACGCCTGCCCATCACGCCGAACCTTCCCACACACCCAGACAGCTTTTATTTTCTTCTTTTTATAAATGCAGTTTTGATGTGAGAAGAAAAGTTCCGAGCCTAAGTTGTAAATGGTGCACTCCTGGGTTGGGAAGCTGGACAAACAGGGAAGGTTAATGTATTGTGAATGCTTTCTCGTGCACCGAACAGCAAGGCCGAAGGATCCGGAGGCCACCGGAGCTCACAGCGAGTGGCCTTGCGTGGGCCGCAAGAGCTGTTCGTCGTTGACCACTTCGAAGTGGCCCCAAATCCTGGAGAATTCGCCTTAAGTTTCTCCAATGTTTCGTAAAGGTAACGTGTAGGCTTTTGTGTCTTCTCAAGGGATTTCCACAGTAGACCCTTGAGCAACTCAATGGTGAGGGGTGCCACCACCTTGCACAATCAAAAATCTGTAGATAACTTTTGACTCCCCCCAAAAAACTTAACTATCAATAGCCTGCTGTTGACTGGCAGCTTTATCAATAACACAAAGTCTGTTAATACATGTTTTGCGTGTTTATATGTATTATATACTGTACTCTTACAGGAAAGTCAGCTAGAGGAAAGAAAATGGTGTTAAGACAATTATAAGGCAGAGAAAGTACATTCACAGTCCTGCACTGTGTTTGCTGAAGAAGTCTCGGTTTAAGAGAAGCCACACAGCTCCAAGGCTGGTTCTGCAAGGACCCAGTGTCTTTGAAGGGGCTACATTAATGTTAAAAACGAACACCTTTAACCTGCTCTCAATGTATTCAGATCCTTTCTGCTCCGAGATCAGCATCTGTAAGGGTTTAGCCTTCAACCCTCTCTAAGACACAGAACTGCATTTTGATCGAGTGCTCGGTGAGGGTTGTGATTAGACGCTGCCCATGCAGAGCGCCCAGGTGAAGGCATTCCAGCAGAAACACAAACTCAATTTCAAATTTTCTGGCTAAATATGTTTTTATACAGAACGCATTTCAGTCACCGTCAGCAATTCTATCTGGTAATTGGATGGTTGTCTGCTGATGAACAGCCGGTGCTGCATGAGATGCAGAAAGTCACGCACTAAGAATTCATGGGTGTTATTGAGAAGCAGACAGATGAACAAACAGCCCAACCTAAAGTTTAGAAAGGCTCTCAGCCTCAGTGCCTAAAACCAGAGCACATTTCCTGCAAGCTGCACATGTTAGCCTCTCGGATCAGCTAGTTCACAGCATGGACTGGAATGACCTATAGATGCGTGTGTGTGTGTGTGTGTGTGTGTGTGTGTGTGTGTGTTCATTTCTGCACAATTTCATTAAAAACATTTAACATAAATAATGTACATGGTACATGGTAAAATATTTGGACAAAGAAGAAAAGTTTGAAATCACAGACCTGTGTTTCCAATTTAAAAAGCTAGAAAAAGAAATACAAATTGACTATAGTTTAAGTAAAAGGAAAAATGAATAGTAGAACAGAAATCAATGAATTAGAAAACAGAAAAACAATAGAGAAAATTTTAAAAATCCAAAGTTAGTTATTTGAAAATATTAATATGATTTATAATCTCCTAGTAAGATTCATGAATGACTGGATAGAACTACGTCTCCTAAAGACATTTAAAATCTAAATGATATGCAGTAGCCTTTAAATATTCGTAAGGTGTATACACATAGGTGCCCCCGCTCACATGGTAATAAATTTTACAACATAGAAGAAGTGGATTAATTCAAAGGAAACGGCAATTTAGAAAAAATTGACACATGAAGAAATAGAAACTATGAATAGTCCTACAACCCCTTAGAAATTTAATTTGTAATAAAAGTCTTTCCCACAAAGGACACTCCATATGAGCCATTGCTAAATCCCATCAAGGATTTAGGGAAGAAATAGTGGAAATAGTACAATTTGTATGCAAACGCTTACAGGAGACATAGAAAAGGGAAATGTTCTCCAACTCATTTGGTAAAGCGACTAATTCCTTAGCAACAAAATCTGAGAAGGATTTTGTAAAAATAAAGAAGCCACCTGTCTCACAATGCTAGGCACAAGTATTTTATAAAAGATTGGCAAATTGAGTCCAGAAATATATGTGAGGCTTTGGTGGGTGTTATCCCACCAAGGCAAAGTCGATTGACATTTGAAAATCAATCACTGAAGCTCATCAACTCCTAGTAAATGATCTGTCTACTCCTCAATCCATGGCACTTACACCTACTTGTGAAACAGCAGCTACACCTTTAAACCCCGATAAATATACTAATCCAGCATATTAGTATATTTGGTTTAATGAAAAGAATTTATGGAGAAAATTTTTCTGTATGAATAACATTTAAAGTACATACTTAACACAGTAGTTCCTAATATGTCTGCGTATATAGGTTTTGTAAATTTTTATTTCATCTACTCTATAATGGAGTTTCCTTCTGAATATCTATTTGCCTATGTGACTTATTTCCTTGCTTTGAGTACCCACATGAGTTTTTTTAATGTTTATTTCAGAGAGAGAAACAGAGCACAACCAGTGGAGGGATAGAGAGAGAGGGAGACAAGAGAACCGAAGCAGCTCCAGGCTCTGAGCTGTCAGCATAGAACCCAACACGGGGCTCAAATTCATGAACTACGAGATACTGACCTGAGCCGAAATCAGGTACCCAACCTATTGGACCACCCAGGTGCTTCTTCACATGAGTTCTGAGCTGTTCTCCTTGAGTGCTAATGCAGTAATTCCAGTTCTTCCTGGTTTCTCCAACCCAGAGAGGACTGTGATGGTCCGCAGAGGAAAGAATGCTTACCCCTCACCTGACCTTCTCCAAGTTACTCAGAACTAGACAATTTTAGTGACGGAGTTGCTGAAGTAATGTCAATGTCTTCTAAAATTGGACATAAAACATTCCTTTTGCCGTAATTGTCTAGTAACTCCAAAATATCTAATGAACTAGAATTTGATCTTATATTTTAAAATATGTATTTTTACTTTGAGAGAGAGAGAGAGAGAGAGAGAGAGAGAGGGAGAGAGAGAGACAAGGATAGAGGGAGAGAGAGAATCCCAAGCAGTAGGATTCTCAGCACAGAGCCTGAGTTGGAGCTCACACTCATGAATCATGAGATCATGAGCTGAGCAAGAATCAAAAGTCAGAGGCTGAACTGACCGAGCCCCCCAGATGCCCCTAGTCTAGAATTTTAAAGTGTAGAAACAAAGCCCTTAATATATTTATATAATGTATTTAATCAGTAAGAAAGTGCTTTTAAGAACTATTATATCATCTCCTGACTCTGTGATATAGAGGGGTGCGTGTGCGCACGTGCCTGTGCCTTCATGTAAACAAATAAATCAATCAAGGAATGTAAGCCTAATGAAAGCGTCTGCTTTTCATGGAAGAGCTGACGCCAGAGAAGACATCTTAGCCATGGAGCGGGTAGGCATTCACAGAGCTCCGAGGTTTCTAAGACTGGAAGTGGCCCCATCTATTTGGGGGAGTCATACTTCATACTCTCACTTAACTCACAGTAGCCCTTAGCTATCCACGCCAGGGCAGGGTCAGAGAAGGCTGAGCAGGAGAAATTAGATGTGGAAAGGCTGGAATATGGAAAACAGAATATCCAAACCAAGTGGTAAGGCCAGACTGGATGCACATCAAGCCGAGAAGATTTGCCAGATTCCTTACTGGGGAGGGGGCTGTGGCAGATGAGAGCAGAGGTCATGACACCTAACTTGAGGGGGTCCTCAGCTGGTCCCGGAGAAGCATGTTTAGGGACACTTTATGAGAGTATGGTCTCTGCCCGTCAGCATGACCCTCGGTCTGGAGAGCACAGCAGGGAGGAGGCCACAAAGTCGGTAGGTGGGGACAGTGGGGACAGCGGGGACAGTGATGAGTCAGGAGGAGAATCCAGCCATCTGGCAAAGTATGGGAGTGTGTGTATGTTTTCAAATGGGTTATTCATGTACCAGCAATGACTCTCAGTATGAAAGGGAAGCGCTGCGTGGTAATATTTACACACTTCCATTCACGAGTTTGAAATACAATGCAGATTTACACGGGGAAAAAACCAGTTCTTTGGAACTGAGTCCATAAATCTCCCCGTTTGATACGTAGGAAATACCAGTCACGTTTCCTAGATCTGGCGAGGTAGGCCCAGATGTCCAACACCCTCTTTCTAAAACCAACAGTGATAAGCAAAGGAAGCTAAAATTAGACTTAGTGCAGGAATCGGGGCATGAGGAGAATGCCAGAAGGTCTAGTGAGCTTCTTGGACAGAGAGCGCAGACGGGGCTAGATGACAGGCAGTCAGGAGACACCCGTGTCCGTCGTGGGCCAGGCTCCTGCTCCCGGGCAGAACCGCCGTCCTCCCCGACACAAGGCTGGTGGAGCTGGAAGGAAAAGAAGAGCCCCTCTCTCTGGAGCCCACATCTTCCTGTGGGGACGGGCCACGCCGGGCCAGCAGCTCCTAGGGAGAGGGAGGCACCACCACGCAGAAACCGCAGCACAAGGCGGCGTCTCCGGGCCGAGAACGTCCCCGAGACGCCGGGGGCCTCTCTCCTGAGCCGGCGGGACTGCGCTCAAGCCCAAGAGCACAGAGCTCTGCCTCGGAGAACTTAGCCGAGAAACCAGGAGCCGAGGACTCACTGAATATTAAACTAAGCAGAGAACACCGGGAGGGCAGTTCGGGAAACACGGAAGGAAAGCGCCTAGAGGGGCGGACACGGTGGGGTCTCGCCCTCCCCCAGGGTTTGCCGGTGACCACGGAGCACTCAGCAGGGAGCCTCCACTTCCACGGTGTTTCCCGCGTGGAACTGAGTTCATTCTAGCGCATCAGGGGCCCTGCACAGGCCGTAGACGGTAGTCATGCATACACAGCCAGCCTTCCATTTAAGCAGGAAAAGTCAGGAATACCAAGGCAGCATGGAGAAAACGTCCTACTTTGTAAAACAAACCAACATACATACGTGTGTGCACACGTATATAGTATATGTATAAGGCTAAAGTCGAGGAAGAAATTAGTTTGGAAAAAATACTAAACGCAACTTGCGTGCGCGCAGCATCTTCGTGTTCGCTCGGAACATGCAGGAAACAGAAACCGTGAACTGAGACGTTCAGAATGAGAGACGAAGTGTCAGGAAATCTGACGGGCTCCGGGCGGGGACACCATTCCGGGAGGGGCGGTAAAAATGTGTAAGGGCAGGAAGACAGAGAGTCAGTGACAAGCCCCAGTTCGGGCTGACGGAAGGAAAACTCAAGAGATGTTTCCCAGAAGCAGACGGAGGGGACAAGGAGACAGAGGTCTTCAAAGGGAAAAAGAGAAGAAAATGGAGCCGAAACCACAAATACTGGTTCCTGGAAAAGAAATCACCTCAAGATGGCCCACGCTCTTCTCTCTTGACATTTTTGACTCCCTTCAATTTTCCTTGATGACTTGTTTCCATCTGGCTTTATTTCCCTCGACCTGAAGAACTTTATTAAACATTCCCTGTACGGAAGGGTGGCTGACAATGTACTTTCTTCATTTTCTTTTATCTGAAAATCTCTTTATGTCACCTTTGTCTTGAAGACTTTTTCTGAAAATAGAAGTCTGGGATCACCTACATTTTTAACAGGTGCAACCCCACTGTCTTCAGGCCTCCATCGCTTTGAACTAGAGGTCAGCTGGATGTGAATTACTGGTCCTTCATATGCAATGTGTCACTTTTCCCAGGCTGCCCTGAAGGTCTCTGTGCCCCTGGCTTATATCAGTTTGTCTACAATGTACAGACGCTGCTTCCTTTTGTATTTATTCTGCTGCAGTCCTCTGAGGTTCATAACCTGTAAATGTATCTGCTTCATCAAATTTGGGAAGATTATGCTTATGTTTTCTGAGATATTTTTTTCCTTAGTCTCTCTTCCTGCTCCCTTTTGGACTCTAATCATATCCATGTTAGCTATTATTATATTGTACATCTTTAATTCAACTTGTTTCTCTTTTTCTTCTTCAGGTTGTATAATTTCTATTGATTCAAAACACTTTTTTGTATTTATTTTATTTTTGAGAGAGAAACAGAGACAGAGCATGACCAGGGAAGGGGCAGAGAGAGAGGGAGACATGGAATCCAAAGCAGGATCCAGGCTCTGAGCTGTCAGCACAGAGCCCGACGTGGGGCTTGAACTCACAAACTGTGCGATCATGACCTGAGCTGAATTTGGATGCTCAGCCCACCGAGCCACCAGGCGCCTCTCTACTGAACTTTAAATAGCAAATTCAATGGGCTTTCTGTCCTTTCCTCCCTACTTCGTAGCCCATTGCGTGATTTTCAAAAATTCAGATATTGTCATTTTTAGCTTTATAATGTTTATGTTTTCTTTTGTTTTAGTTTCTATTTCTCCACTGAGATCTACCACCTTGATGTTCATCAGGAGCGCCGTTTCCTTCACGTCCTGGAGCCGCAGTGACAGCTGCTTTACAACGCAGTCCCTGCAGCTGTGGCATCTGCGCGTCTTCTCCAGAAAACCCATCATCATTTTCTGGTTCTTCACCCTGGACATTGTGAAGACTAGGTTGTAGAAATTCTAGATCCTTTTACCTGCCTCAGAAGACTTTTGCTAACTTGACAGAACTCAAAAGGCAAATTGCTTCCGCACAGGGATGAGCCTCAGCTCACGTCCAGCACGATTCCTCCAGCCTTAGCTGCGCCGCTCGAATCCACCCTCTGCGTATACGGTTAGCAAACCAGCCAGAAATTTGGGCAGAAGAAATGCATAGATTCTGGCTTTCTCAGCTCTCTTTTCATACAGAATATGCAATAGTAGAGGCAGCAGGCATTGCATTTTATTTATGACATTCATAGGAAAGCTTTTATGATACTTAAGAATTACCAATCCCTAGTTTTGAGGAATTAAATATGAACGGGGATGCATTTAGCTAAAAGTCTTTTCTACATCTCTGAAGATAATTATATGATTTCTCTCCTTATTTCCTTTTTTAAATGTTTATTTATTTTTGAGAGAAAGCAAGTGGGGGAGGGAACAGAGAAAGAGGGAGCCAGAGAGTCCCAAGCAGGCTCCACGCCGTCAGCCCAGAACCTGACGCGGGGCTTGAACTCACAAACTGTGAGATCATGATCTAGCTGAGATCAAGAGTCAGACGCTTAACTGGCGGAGACCCTGGCACCCCAGCACTCCTCTCCTTATTTCTATTGGATGACTTTCTAAGTCTTGAATCACCTTATATTTTTGGAATTTCCTCAACTGGCCATGAAGTCTTATTTAGCTAAGTATCCTCTTAAGGAGTTTTAAAAGACTATCTATTTTTAGAGCAGTGTTAAATTGATGGCAAAATTGAGAGAAAGATGCAGAGATTTCCCACGTGTCCCCTGTGTCCCCATGTGCGTGCCAGCCCGTTGTCAACTCCGCCCCCAGGGAGGCACACCTATGACAGCTCATCAGCAAGGGCCCAGGGACCACAGATCACATCAGGGCTCCCTGTGGCAGATGCACACTCCGTGGGTTTGGATAAATGTGTAATCAAACATGTCTACAACCACGGTGTTCTATAGAGTCGTTCCCCTGGCCTAAAGCCCTGTCTGTGTTCTGCCTTCTCAGGCCTCCGTCTCCCCCAACCCTTGGAAGCCATTATCCTTTTACTGTCTCGGTAGTTCTGCTTATTCTAGAACGCTGTAGAGCTGGAGTCACAGGTACGCAGCGTTTTCAGGTTCCATTTAAGGGTCTTCAGTGTCTTTTCAAGGCTGTAACATTTCTTTCTTGTTAGCAGTGAACAATATTATATAACAATATTCAGTGGGGGTTATGCATCAGACTCTGTCCCTTCACTCACGGAGGGGTACCTTCAGGGCCTCTAAGATCAGACAGTCACGAATAAAGCTTCTGCGAGGACCCATGTGCAGAATTTTGTCGAAGTTTTCAGCTCTTTGGGTAAATGCCGAAGAATGAGATTGCTGGCTCATGTGGTAAGAGAATGTCTAGTTTTGTAAGACACTGCCACACTGCGTTCCAGGGGGGCCGCCCCGTTTTTCACAGCGTCCGGGTGACAGCGGCGCCTTTTGGCTCCACATCGGCCCCGGAACTGGGTGTTGTCAGCACAGATGTTTTAGTCGTCCGGGCGATGTGCAGAGAGCCCGTTGTTGCAGTTTGATCTTCCTGATGACGTTTGAGCTCAAGCATCTTCTCGTCCGGATGTCCTTTTCGGCGATGTGTCTGTTAGTAGATTTCGCCCATTTTCCAGGCCAGTTTGTTTCCCTGCCGCGGAGGTTTGGAGTCCTTGGCGTAGGCCGCATAGCCCTCCTACATCCGGCGCGCCTTCGGTGAACATCTCCCCGTCTGTGACTGCTCTTCTCCTCTGGACTCGGTCTTTGGCAGAACACAGGGGTCTTGTCCGCTTGACCCTCGTGAGGCCCAGCTCATCGTGGACCACACTCCAGGGCATCTGGGTTTTCTCCTCTATTCTTTTCTACGAATTTCATGGTCCTGAATTGCACAACGTGTCACCAAAAAAAAATTTTTAAGAGAAACTTTGAAAACTGAAGGGAAAAGACTCTACACACACAACATCGAGCTGAGCGCTGACATTTCATCCTGAGCGTGGAGGCCGGAGGACGGTGGCCACATGTTGAAGGTAGGAAAGAAAATCACTGTCCCCCCAGAATTCTGTATCTGCTGAAAATACTTTTCAGTAATAAAAGCAAAACAAAAACAAAGAAATAATAAATACGTAAAGTTTACTTTTTCCTCCAGAAAAGCTCTAGGAATCAGAGATTCACTGGTTGTTGGGACACATGCTTTGTTCTCCTCCTGGGCTCGTTTCCCACGATGTCACGTCTCCGTCCGTCCTGTGTGACCGCCGCTCCCAAGCTCCTTCAAGCACCTCCTCGGTCACCTTGTTCCCCCATGCTCTTCCTCCTCCCTCCCGCTCCGTGTAACATTCCTCAGCCCTCGGGATGCGTCCAGCTTCATCTTCCTCTCAGAGACCGGTTCCCTTTCTCTCCGTCGTCCTTGAGTTCCACCGCGTCAGCTCTGCGTTTCCGTCATTCGGGCTTGTGCTGCCTCTCGCGTCTTCTAGGATTCTCCTCGTTTCTTCTCGCCAGTCTCGAAATGCACCCGGACGCGTGGCGCTGAGCATCCAAAACCACGAGAGCAAAATCAAAAGTAAAGACAGCCACCTGGGAAAAGCATTTGCATATACATAACTTATTTAAGATTAATAGGCTCGTGAGGTTCTACAAATCAATTATAACCATCCTGAGAGAGCAGTACAAAGATAACAAAGTGAGTATGTAGAGAATGATCATAAAAGCTGTAGCCAGCATTTTCTTTCAGACTGGTGAGTGAGAAAGAAATTAAAGTAGCAGGAAATCTGGCAATTGCATAGGGACTCTCAGAGTAAGGACAATTTTCCAAGAAAGGTGTATTAATTTCTACTTTTTTCACAGAGTTGATGAAAGTAGAAATTGATAACATTTCCTAGAAAATAGCCTTGTCAGGAAGTATCAAAAACCTCTTAAAGTACCCTGTGTTAGGGCTGAATACTTCTGTTTCTGGGGATCTGACATAAGAAAGTCATCAGAGATGGGGCACCTGGGGGGCTCAGTGGGTTAGTGTCTGATTTCTGCTCAGGTCACGATCTCACGGTTCATGGGTTTGAGCCCATGTCCGGCTCTGTGCTGACAGCTCAGAGCCTGGGACCTGCTTCGGATTCTGTGTCTCTCTCTGCCCCTCCTCCTATTTGCTCTCTTTCTCTCGCTCTCTTTCTCAAAAATAAATAAATATAAAAAATTTTAAATAAAAGAAAGTAATCAGAGATAAAATCAGAGCTGCTTAAGTACAGATAATCTTAACTTTTATGTTTATCAGAAATAATTATGTTCCACCATAGATGATTTATTAAATACATTTGAGACTCAAAATGTAGCTTATTTTACGGATTCCAAAATAATGTTTTAGAACCATATTTAATATTATGAAGAAACGCTACTCTAGGCTGTCAAATAAGAGGTAGTTTAAAAAATCACACATATAGTACATCTCTATTTCCAACAAAAATATTCATAGAAATAAGACTGAAAAAGCGTAAATACCAAACATTTCAAAGTCATCTCATGTAGAATGTAGGACTACAGGCGATATTTTCTTATTATGCTTCCTGCAATCTTCTAACTTATTCATGTGTGTATTGATACATAATACATATCATAATACTGTATATTAATATCAATATATTAACTTGGGTTCTTATGAATAAAATATGAAGTTTTACCTCATGGTGTATATAACAGATATTACTGGACTAATCTGATGATCTAGTATCCATCCTTAAAAACTATGTGACGTGAAAGAACTTGAGGTCCTTATTTTTTTCACTCTGGGTTTCCCTTTGCCAACAGTTTCTGGGGAAAGAAAACAGACCCTTAGAAACTTAGTTTTCTGGAATGAAACCTTCCCTGTGCATCAGACTGTAGATTGCCATCCATGCGTTTGGTGGGCGTGAGGACTCACAGGGACCCGCAGTGCAGTCACACTACATTTTCGTAGAGTTGGTCACTTGGTTAGCAGCCTGCACGTCTGCGTCAGTAGGAGTGATTCTTGCTCGCTGCCGGAGCGTGAGGCTGGGCCCTGCCTCCTTTCCACACGGGCCGATCACACTCCAGTTAAGGACTGAACGATGGCTTTCTTTGGAGGGAAACTGAGGGACTCCTTGGCTTCCAGCAGAAGCGGCCCTCTCGTGGTCTGCAAACTAGGAAATACCAGGTGGCCCGCATTTGCCAGGGAACCTTTCTCCCAGGGCTCTGTCCTGACACCTGTTTCTGGGCCATTGCTCTGTTTGACCGGAATCCCTGTGCTGGCGACGTGAGCAGGTGGGTGTGAGCCTGTGTGTGCGTGCGTGTGCACATGCGCGTGCACCGCCAGGAGCCTCTGCGGGGCCCCTGGCCGGTGGCGCTGGGCGGGGCTGGCCTCCTGGTCCCGGTGGAGGCCGCGTCCCCTCGCCAGGCCGCCAGGGCCCGACAGCACGACCGCGCCG
>NC_043705.1:146367376-146368708 GCF_006229205.1 Suricata suricatta
CAGGCCCTGCCGCGGGGGCCTGCGTGCGGGCCTGGACACACGCCGGGGCCGCAGCCCAGGCTCCGGGAAGGCGGGGCTGGGTGTGGCGCGGTGTGGGCGTGGCGGTGGGGAGAACGCGGGTGTCATCCTCGGGTGACGCGTTCGTGGCTTGATGTGAACCATAGAAACCTCAGAACGTGACGAAGAATCATTTCGTTTTCTAAGACTTAAGTAAGTTACATGGACACCACAGACAAATAAGTGATTCAAACTGAGCCTGGGAAACGGATCTGCGACGTCCTGGGCCACAGAGGGACACCAGCCCCGCTCTGCGGACCGCCACCGCCTTGTTCACGCGGCTCTCGCCGGGCGCCGCGCCTCACCCGCGGGGAGAGCTCCTCCTAGGGTGTGGACACTTACATTCAAGATTTCTCTTAATTGCACGAAACCATAAACCTTTACTAAAGGAACACGACTACGCCCGCAGGCCCTTCTGCTCGCCCGGGGGGAGCTCTGACCCGGGTCCAAACTGCTCAGCCGTTTCTCTCCGATGAGGTCATTTCCAATCCGCTTAACACCTCAATTAAAGCAAACCAGCCGCTGCCAAAAGACAAGGATCTTGTCGAGATTTCTAACGACAGTGAGTTTTGGAAATGATTAATGTACGGACAGGTGTAAACCTTTGACTCAGTCGTTAATTGAAGTGATTTTAATTCATGAGGAGAGAAAACGATACAGGCTGCAGATTACAGCTCTCTCTGCTCAGAGCCTGCTGGCCTCAAAGAAACCCCGAGCGTGTGTGAAGTGGGTGTGGTCGCGTGTGGTTTGTGTGTGTGTGTGGTTGTGTGAGTGTCGTTGTGTGTGGTTGTGTGCACGGTTGTGTGTGTGGTTGTGTGCGTGTCATTGTGTCTGGTTGTATGTGTGGTTGTGTGTGTGCTTGTGTGTGCCATGTGTGGTTGTGTGTGTCGTGTGTGATTGTGTGTGGTTGTGTGTGGTTGTGTGTGTCGTGTGTTTGTGTGTGGTTGTGTGTGTGTCATGTGTGGTTGTGTGTCTTGTGTGGTTGTGTGTTTGTGCATGTGTCGTGTGTGTGTGTGTCGTGTGTGGTTGTGCATGTGTGGTTGTGTGTGTATGGTTGTTTGTGTCTTGTGTGGTTGTGTGCCCGCGTGTGCTGCCTGCTCCAGGGCAGCCAGGAGACGGGGACGCCAGCCCCGGGGGCCGGGGACACGGCGGGGACAAGCAGGCGTGCGCGCGGGGCGCACCCAGACACCAGTCGCGCGGGGCCCTTTCCTAGGAGCCTGCCCGTCAGCCTGAGGACGAGCCGCGGGGGTCGGGCAGCCCGCCGCCCCGCACCCC
>NC_043705.1:146368808-146377923 GCF_006229205.1 Suricata suricatta
CGCCGGGCGGGGATGCCGTGCCGGTGGGGGTCCCCGGGCGGCGCCCTGACAGCTTCCCGGGCCGCCTGCGCGCTCAGCCACTCGGAGGCGTCTGGGCTGCCAGCTTCCTGGCGACCCTGCCCGGCTCCCTGCTGCCCCTCGGCTCCGTGCTCATCTGTGTCCGTCCGCAAACTGCGACTTCTGGGCCCGCGTCCAGGGGGCGGAGGGGGCAAGGCGACGCCTGTGCGGGCAGCGCGGCCCTGGGCTGGGCCTGGGGGGTCCCCGCACGTGGCTGCGGGGTGCCGCGAAGTCATGCGGGGAAGGGACCCCGTACCTCCGAGGGCCCTCCCTCCCTCCCTCCCTCTCTCTCTCTTTCTCGTTCTCTCTCTGTCCTCCTTTTTTTTTTGTTTTGTTTTTGTGTTTTTGTTTTTTTGTTTTTTGTTTATTTTTCAGCCTGTTGTAAAACAACCCGCTTGGCCACACGCTTTCTCCCTCTGGAGGACACTCCACAGACGGGGTCACGCGTCAGCCCTTCCTAGCACGCGGGGCGCCGAGGGCCACCGCCATGCCCCCCCTGCCCCTGTCTCAGGGCCCCAGGCGCGCCCAGACTCAGCTCTGCGGGCACAGGTTGCTGCGGCTCCGTGCCAAGTCCGCGCGCGCCTCCAGGGGCCCCAGCAGGGGGGCGTCAAGACCCCCAATCCTCCCAGGCGCTCCCCCGCCCGGGAGTCACGGCCCAGCTTCCATCAGCCTGGTCTTGGCGCCTCGTTCCCCCTCCTTCCAGGCTGTTCCACGAGTGGGCGTCTCCTCCTCCCGGTCCTGCGTCTTCCCTCGCGCTTCTCAGCGGCCCGTCTTAGTGCGCACGCGCGTCCCCGCGTGGGCAGGGGAAATGTTCGTGAGAGCACACGCCAGTGCACGTCCACTCACGCCCGGACACGCACGGGCACTCACGCCCACGTGCACACACACACCACGCACACACGGACAGCTGTACGTGCACTCATATCCGCGTGCACACACTCACGCCTGCACACACACGGATGGCAGCCCTCACCCCTTAGTTCCCTCCTTTCTGAACGGTCTTCAGCTCTACCACACCCCAGCCTCGTGCCAATCCACGGACACACTTGGCAGAGGTCGGCCGACCTCCTCCTCGGCAAAGCCGCAGGAAAAGTCAAACTCCCGTTTTCCATACGGGTTCCCACCACCTCCCCTGCACACCCCTGACTGGAGGCGTCTGTGCCCCACCCCTCCGGCTCTGCTCTCTCCGTCTCCCGGGCCTCCCGTGCTTCTCCCTGGGCAGCCCCCCCGCCGCCGGACTTCTCCCTGGGGTCCCAGAGCTGCCCCTCCCTGGGAGGGTGGTCTCCCCAAGCGCACCCGGCTCCAACCACCCCCCAGGGAATACCAGGGTCCCGCCTGCCCATCCCGTCTCCCAGGGCCGCCCTCCATCCCTGCTCTGGACCACCCTCTCTCCCCTGTGTGGCCTCCCTGCTCTCCGTGTGCCCCCCCTCAGCCAAAAGGAGCCGCCCCCAAACCCACCTCTGGGACATCATGCCTCCACATCGAGCCCTTCCACCCCTCCTCACTGTCCACAGAAAGCCAGCCCTGCATCGCACGGGGTGTCCCTGAGGGCCAGTCTGCCGCCTGTCCCCTCCCCCACCTCGCCCTGGAGCCTGTGTCTCTATCACGCCATGACAGGTGCGCGGTGGTCCCCAGGGTCTCGCTATCCCCTTGAGTAGCCTCCTCCCCGGCCCCGCCTCCCGCTGGTCCCTGCACACCGTGTGCAGGGTGCCCGGCTGCACACACCTGTCCCTCTCTCTTGCACACGTGGCCCTGTGTCTATCTCCTTCTCTTGGACTGAGCTTCTGGGGGAGGGCACCCTCCATCCTCACCCCTGGGCTGCAGGGCAGAGCTGCCTGCCCTCTCCGTTATCTGCTGAGGGGAGGAGAAAACCAAGAACACAGGCACTTGAACCAGCGGGAATCAGAGACCGTGGAGGCGGGCTCTCTGAGCAAACAAGCAGCAGAAAGTGGGAGACGGTGCAAAAAGTCGGCGTGGGGAAGAGAAGAGAATGGGGGGGCACATGACTGCATCTACCAGACTGAGGCTACATCCTCCGGATGCGACCCGTTAGCTTTAAGGCGGGAAGTCGTGCGGTTTTCCTATCGCTGTGACTGCTGTGACAATCGCCCGCTTGCTGCCTCACACGGGCGCGTCTCACCTTGTGGCCAGCGGCAGCCGGCTCCAAGCTGCCCCACTAGGCCGAGATCAAGGTGCCACCCGCTGGAATGGCTTCAGGAGGCTCTGGGGACAAAGTCTGCGTCTAGTTCTGTTCTGCTTGCGGGCAGAGTTCAGTTCCCTGCAGTTCTGCAATGGGGCCTTATTTGGGTGGAGGGTGAATGGGTGGATGGATGTGTGGATGGGTGGCTGGGTGGATGGGTGCAGGGTAGATAGGTGGATCGGTGGGTGGGTGGATGGATAGGTGGATTGGTAGATGAGTGGATGGCTGGATAGGTAGTTGGGTGGATGGATGGATGGACAGGTAGGAGACAGACAGATGGGTGGACAGATAGAAAATGCATGCTGAGTGGATGGCAGTGGTGCTGGATTTTGGAGTAAGCTCAGATGTGTGGTTTTCCGTTCATACCGTATGTCCTTGGGGACCCAGGGAGTGGTCTGCTCTGCTCAGAGTCACCAAATCGCTTTATATAATGTCCTGTTTCCAGGCCCTGGGGATGCGTCACAATCCAGAGTGCCACGGACCAGACAGTCTCCTCCTTCCTGGACTCTCCTTTTCTCTGCTTGCTGCGAAATCACTTGCTGTCCATCATAATCACGCTTTTTTTTTCTTTTCTGGAGTCTCTGGAGAAGCTATGACTCACCCTGAGTGCCTTGGACAGCCCAACAGGAGCCGCTCCCAAAGGCCAGAACCTCGCCCCTTTGTAGGAGGGGACAGCCCCAGAACCAGCGTGGCTCGAGGGCCACAGTGACCCTCAGGGTGTCACCTCCATTCTCGTCACAAAGTCCAACTTCTTCCCTGTGGGTGGCTGGACTCAGCAAAACTGTTCTGCAGGTGAAGTCCCTGCACAGGAAATAGGGGTGGGTGTGGGTGCACATGTGTGTGTGAGAACGTAGGCATGCGTATGCACGTGTGTGTGTGTGTGTGTGTGTGCACGCGCGCGCACACTGAGAGCAGGGGCGTGCGGCAGGTTAGGGGACCCTGGTCACCATTACGAAGGGGGCGTAGTGCCCGCAGAGGCTGGAGCCCGCATGCCGGCCTTACTCCCCCAGCTCTGTGGAGGTGGGTGGCGTCTCCTCCCAGTTGCCCCTGAGGGCAGGGCAGATGTCCACACTGAAAAGGCTTCTGTCACTCACCAAACCCGCGGGGGTCTAGACTCACTCTCAGTGCGCACGTCCCCAAAACGGCATAGCAGGGGGACCCTCTCCACCCACTCAGAGGGACATCCCTTCCTCCTTTCCGTCCCTCCCCGCCTGCTTACCACCACCAGGTCAGTCCCCTTCTTTCCTGCACCTCCTCCTAGCGGCCTTCTGGGGGTTTCCGCCCTTTCAGGGCACATGCTAGGGACCACGCAGTCCCTGCAGAGCGGGATGAAGAAGTAAAGACGCTCGGTGGGCACCCACAAATCCGGCCCCAGCCTCGCAGAGCCCGAAGCCCGAGGACCCCAGCTCTGCGGGCACGCACGCTCTGGAGTCCGTCCTGGGCGGTGCTGGAGGCTTAAACAAGACAGTGTCATGTTCATCCCGGAGCGGGCGGCTGGGAATGGGCCGCTGAGCATGTCAGCGTTTTCCTCCTCAATTTCCAGAAATGTCTGTCCTCTGGTGCACAAGATTCTCAGGGCCCCCCAGTGACCCCTGCGCCTCCATGTTCAGTGTGCGTAGGGCCAACAGGTCTGAGGGAATGGTCTCACCATGATACACATTATAATGCAAAGCAAAAACATCCTGGTGGGTCTGGCCTGATCAGGTGAGCTCCTTGAAAGCAGGTTTTTTTCTGGGCAAAGACAGAAAAAGAAATCTAAGTCAGAGACAGGCCCCAAACAGCCTGAAGGAAAGCGATGCTGTGGTCCATCTACAGGTGCCACGTGGGGGGGACACGAGGGGCCCCAGGACCTCAGACGACCTCCAGCTATGAATGCCGGGAAATGAATCCTCCCCAGGAGACGCACCTGAGCGGCGACCCGGGCGCTGGCTGAGAACCGCAGCCGGGGAAGTCACCGAGACTCCAGCCCCCTGAGAACACGAGCGGGGGGTCGAGCCACACGGCCTCTGGATGCCAGGCTTCCGGAAACTTCCAGGTAGCAAGTCAGTGGTGTTTTCACCTCCTAAACGGCTCGTGTGCCAGCAGGGGTGAGGAGGCCGTGTCTGTGCCCGCACGCTCGGACAGCCCAGCCAGCGTGGGTCTGCCGGTTCTGCACGTGAGACCTGGTGCCTCCGCGTGGGGCTCTGTCATCGGGGCTTTGCCGCAACCAGTCCTGTGGGCAAGTCCTGGGCGACGTCCCGAAACTCTCCTGGCAGAACGATTTTGTGTGTGTTCCTGATCGGAGGGGGTCGAATAATCCGGAAGACTCAGTCCCATGCTGTGTGTTAACACTGTTTTTTGGCGACTCATTTTAAATTAAATGGAAATCCTGGGAGGACTGATGAGTTCATATGTAGTTCATGTTTTGAGATGACCCATAGGTTGGAGCAAATAGTACTAAGGTGGGAATCACACTGCAGTCGCACGGAAGGCTCACAACTGTATGTACTTTTGCACTTTAAATGTGCGACTTGCTGGGAACCTTCCAGCTGAGTCATCGAGACGCCTGTCCAGCTGTCATCGAGTGAGCCCGAGGAAGGCACGGGCGACGGTGTCCCGGCCTCGTGGTCCCGCGATGCTCCCAGTGGCGACACCTGCCTCTCTCACTCACGCTGCTATTTCACAAGAGCAGTCATGAATGTGTCTATTGAGAGAAAGCGATCCCTTCGACTTTTATGTATTATGTCTTTTACAAGGGACTGTCCCCTGTTGCTTATCAAAATGAAATATTAAGGGCTCGTCCGTGAGGACATCACACAAGGACTCTGCATCGGGAGGTCCTTCCTGGTAGACATTTGACCCTCCGTCCGTGGCCATCAGCGCCGCCCTGAGGCTCCTGGAGCGCCCCCAGCAGGTGCGGACCGGGAGGGGAGGGCGCCTCCTTCAGAGACACCTGCGCCTCTCGGCGAGGCTGCAGGGACGTGCCTGTCACAGGAAAAGAGACGTTCCACGTGGTCTGAAGAAGCCAGTGGAGGCAGGAAGGTGGGCCCTCCCGTGGGTGGAGAGCAGAAAACCCAG
The DNA here is from genome assembly GCF_006229205.1 of Suricata suricatta. Lineage (NCBI taxonomy): Eukaryota > Metazoa > Chordata > Mammalia > Carnivora > Herpestidae > Suricata > Suricata suricatta. The sequence goes on from NC_043705.1 coordinate 146,374,123, forward strand.
CCTTCCTCATTAGATGGCGGTTGAGAAGGAAGCGGTGTTTCTGCAGAGTAAGGCGTCAGTGTCTATCCCCAGCCATGGGGAAGGTCCCCCCACGGGTGTTGGCACAGGTGGGCGGGGTGGCGGTAATGCCGCTTAATGGGGTCCCCGTGACCTGCTGCTGGCAGCACGCTCATTTCCTCTCGTGAGCTCATCGGGCTCTGGAAGCTTCACCTCAGCACGGAAGTTAGTGAGCACGACCATGGGGGTGCGGCGCGGGACATTTCCCCACGTCCAAAGTCCACGCGTGTGCTGTCTGTCTTGGAAAGACACATTTTGTCCAGAATGTGGGGTGACACCCACACACCCTGTCTCTTGGCCAGGACTCTGAGCAAGCCACGCCCTTCTGAATTTCCATTCGAGTGACGGCATTATCTCCGTCATCTCCGATGATAATCGGACCTGGTCTCCGCACCAGGCGTGACTTCAAGTTCTTCCCGTTTATTAATTAGACTTCAATTTGTCCTCGGTGCCAGTTCTCAGACCTTCTACATTCTTTGCTCATCTTTTTCTCTTTCCATCAATCAGCTTTTCCCCAGATGTAATTAGATGCTTATAAAATGTGCAGAACATTGTGTCATGGGCTAGGAGGCCCAGGTGAAGGAGCGAGTACTCAGGTCAAATTAGGATCCAGGGCGGACCCAGGAGCCCTGCCGAGCTTTGTCAACAGCATGTCAACATGAGAAAAGGAACACGGTGCATCTGATTGTGACTTAGGTAAATTACCTACCATACGACACAGGAAACCTACCAACGCTGGCTTTCCAAGAGATATTTGCGAAAGTCTGAGAATTTCCCAAACACAACAGGGGAAGGTGGGAAGCAGCGATCTCTCTCACCAGGCCGCAGGGCAAACTCAGAGGATGATCTCGTCTTTTAATCGGTTGATGTAAGCCAGTTTATGAAGAAAGGATTTCACAACTCTGCCACGATGGACGCCGTGAGCCAGCTGGCTGGTGCGGCGGGGAGGGAAGCCGTGTCCGGGAGATGGGTCCGGGCACATCTAGGCTGCCGGGCACTCCTGCCCTGCACCCCAGAGACCGTTGGGCAATGGAGATGGGAGATAGGCGGCCTTCCCCAGGGTCACCCGGAAACCTGCCCGCCCAGCTCCGTGGGAAAAGCACAGGGGCCCACACAGCTCATTACAGCAATTTGTTTTCGTAACTGCTTGTAAATATGATGCCTACTTCGAACCATTACTGAGAGGAGAGCACAGGCCCACATCTGGCGCGGAGGCGACTCGCTCATCCCTCGCGAGAGGAAGTTCTGTAACTGGAAAGTCTAGGTGAACGCGTGCCAGTCCCAACAACCTATTCCCATGGTTGGGGGGGGGGGTAACCCGTGCATTAATTGTGCTCAAATCTAGGAATTAGTCAAAGAATCAGACCACAGTTTGAGAACCACAGAGACTGCAAGCTGCCTGTGACGTCACGTTTGTAAGGACGTAATGACAGAAACATCCTGTGGAGCCGAAACCCTTTCATTGTCTGCATCTGCTCCTCTTTGTAAAAACGCCTCCACCCTCCACACGTGCGCCTGCGCACGGGCATGCAGACTCGCCCCCTGCGGCCTCTGGCACCTGACCTCCACCTGGGGGCCCACCGTGGGGACTGCGCACCCGAACCCCCGCGCGGGCACTGGTCCTGCGGCGTCACGTGACCCTGGCCGGCCCGAGAGCCTTCCAGGAAGCCAGCATTGGCTCGGCCGTGGACTGCGGAGTTAGCGGACGTCCGTTTTCTCCAGGGGTCCTGGAGATCGAGAACGATGAGTGCACCAAGGAGTGGGACAGACACTCCTCTGCAGCGAGCCTGCAGGTGCAGGGGTGCCACGGCACTGGCCCCGGCGCAGTCCGCCTCTCTTCCAAATTTCGAAGGACACAAATTTCCTCCCACAAATCCTCCTTCCACTCAATTCGATTTCTCTCCCTTCCGTGCACTGGAATCCTCACTGGACCCACAAAAGGGAATCTGCTGGGGTTCTTGGTGAATAGTTTCGATTTCTGTTTGACCCACCACAGAAAGGCCTTCTTGAAGTTTTAATTTGTCTTCTGCTCCCAGTTTTAGGAGACTTCAAGAAGAATAAAATCAGAAAAGGAAACATTTTTTTTTCTAAAAAAATAAAAAGAGAGTAGAGAGATTTCAAAGCCATTGGGAAAATTAGCTATGTAGTTTATGTCTTATAACATCCATTATCCTTATCATAACTATTTTCTTTCAAGTAACCAGACAAAACAATTTGTTACACAGGACAGATGACATTGACCTGAGAATGTACGATTGAACAATGACCTAGCGGTTTTCAAGCTTGAGGAGCCGTCTGTCCAAAACAGGGGTTGTTACCCTGCAGATAGAAGTAAGAAGCCAGTGCTCTATGACCAAGCAACTTGAAAGAACATTCTGGAAAGTCTGTTGCTGAAAGAACCATTCTGTAGCCAGAACTACTTCCACTTTTTTTAGTGCTTTTGTGTATTTTCCACAAGGGGCTTGGCCCCAGGACTCAGCGGCCGCCTCCTCTGGGGAGTCCTCCAGGGGAGCCTGGTCCCCCCACAAAAGGACACACTTGCCGTGTGAACTCAAAATGCAACAAGGTTACCTTCTCTTCCTCAGGTGTGTTTGCATGTGGGAGAGACACGCGCTCTGCGGATTCAGAGGTAAGAGTGCCATCTACTGAATTGAAGACTTCATTCCCGGCCGCCCCGGAGCCATCCGAGAGCCCGCTCCCCAGGAGCCCGCTGGGAGGAGGCAGGGGTGCGGGGCCGCGAGCGGAGCACAGGCGCAGGGCCGCCCGAGGCGAGGGCCCAGCCAGCTCACAGCCTGGGCAGCAGAGAGGAACCCCCTCCGACGCCAGCTGCTCTTTGCTAGCTCCGAAGACGAGGACAGCGGCTGGTTTGAGATGTGCACACGCAGGGTCACCGAGGGGCCCCCCGCAGAGAGCAGCATGTGCAGGGGGGAGGGGGGAGGGCTCTTACGGGCTCCGTGTGTCCCGGACGGCGTGGAGGAACGCACACCGTTCTAAGGAGGAGGACATCTTCCAACCGGGCCATAGGTCGGGCTGGGTGGTCCTCACCCGGCCCCTGCCAGGGGCCCCAGGTGAGGGGGTGACGGGGCTGGGGTGGGCGTGGTCGTCACCACCTTCCCTCACTTTCTCCCTGAGCTTATCACCGGCGACGGTAACGTGCGCCCACCTGCCCCACATCACGATGGCGGGATTAATTTGCTAATGTTTTAAAGAGCCTTTGAAGATGCTAAGTGTTATTATTATAATTGCTACGTAAAGCTCCTGAAGGAGCGTGAGCGAAGCCTGAACTCGCTGTGTTTCACTTTCATTTGTGCTGTGGCATTTGTTTCGCACATAAAACTTAACACAGAGGCCCCGAGCAGACACCACGGCACAAGGTCAGCCTGGTTGGGCCTGGGACAGCTGTCCGGTGCGTGTCCACCAGCAAAGGGCTCTGGGGCACCACGGAAGGAAGACAGTCACCTGTTCTAAACCTCTTTGGTTTTCTGGGGAGAGAGGGCTGACTTAATAGGACAGAGAAAATTGGCCCGAAATCCCCAGCGGAAAACCCCTGCTCTTGAATCTGCTCAGAAGACCGGGAAGCCAGGTGCCTGCCTGGCCTGGGGGAGGCGCCCGCACAGAGCCCCCCCTGCCTGGCCTGGGGGAGGCGCCCGCACAGAGCCCCCCCTGCCTGGCCTGGGGGAGGCGCCCGCACAGAGCCCCCCCTGCCTGGCCTGGGGGAGGCGCCCGCACAGAGCCCCCCCTGCC
>NC_043705.1:146378023-146388927 GCF_006229205.1 Suricata suricatta
CAAGGGTGTCTGCAGCCTGTTTTACCAGGGGCCCTGGGGGCGTGGGGTACAGACGCAACTGCCCTGTCACATGGCCATCACATCACTCGTAAGCACCTCTTAATTCCAGAGGTGGCCCCTCACTCACTCACTCACTCACTCAGCATGTACTTGGTGAGCTGCCGGCCGGTCAGCCTGCGGTAGCATCAGGCCATGTGAGGAGCCCCGGTCCTAAGGGACCTGGCGTTACAGCTGACACACAGACGCTTTAGGGCTGATAAGAAATTAATTAATGTGATTAATTAATGACAAGTACGGTAACTTTCCATAAAAGAGAAGGATGGGGTATTTTGAAAGCATGAACCAGGATCCTGTGACCTAGCGTGGGGTTGGGAAATCTTCCTGGAGACAAGCTGAACATTATGGGGAAGGCTACGTGGTTCCAAGCAGAGGGGGCAGTTTGTGCAAAGGCCCTGAGGTCATAAAGAAAACATGCGCTCATGAGCCCACAGAGCTGGAGTGAACCTGCCCAGACAGCCGATATCGTGAGGCTGGGGTGGTGCCAAGGGCAGATAGGTCAGAGCCCTGTGGTTCAGGCGGAAGACTGTTCATCAACCAGCAAAGCGGTCAGGACTAGCTCTCCAAGGGAGTCATGGGGTCAAATGCGATTTGGGATGTGGCAGACAGCATGAGAGGAGTAAGGCCGCGCGGAAGGGGCTTATCACGGATGCACAGGAGAACCGGGGACATGGCACAGGTGACCTCGCCACGGCGGTTCCAGGATGGGCAGGGAAGAGTGTTCAAGATGGATGGCGGCTCCACTCCCTGGGGTCAGAGGCCACACTGCGCTCAACTCTACGTCCCCTGCACTCACCCTGCTGTGTGGGGCCCCTCAGCCTCCTTTCATTCCTCTGCTTGGTGTCTCCCAGTCCTGGGGGCGTCTGTGCGCGTGCACCCAGTCCTAGGAGAATGTGCGCGCATGCGCACGGGGACCAGCCTGCGTGCGTGCTCGTGCATGGGAGCGTGGCGGTGCTGCATGCGCACGCCAGGTGGTGCGGGGTTGGGGGTCCCCAGCCTCTGGCCCCGGGGGGGCTTCCCTCCAGCTGCACCTGCTGGTGGCCTGGGACCTGGGCTGGGACGGGTGCTGTGGCTCCGGGGACAGATGCATGTATAGTCAGATGGGTGGAGACCCGCTCTGTGAACAAAGGGAAACCACGGGACAGGGAGCAAGGTCACTGTGCAAAGGGACAGGTGCTTTGCCGTCGCAGGGGGCATTGTGCTGACGCTGGGGTCAGCGGACGCCCTGCGTGGGAGACTCCAGAGCACATCTATCCAGTTTTGGGTTGTGCTTCCACACGGCAGGGCCCTCGGTCTCCGGATATTCCCAGAGGCTGGTGATCCTTGGGAAACCCAGGGCACCGGGCGGATTCGATGAGCAGGGGAAGGCGACGCTGGTGTCAGACCCGGGGCCAGAAGTGAGGTGCGCGCGCGCTCCAGATGAGCACACGGTCCTCCGTGCTGATGCCCATCAGGCTGGCCCAAGTGTGGTGACGTGTGCCACCCAGGGCTGCACCCGATGCTCTAAGTCTCTCTGTCTGCTTGCAGCCACCCTCAGTGACAGCAGCGTCCTCATCATGCCAGTCACAGGCCTTCCTGGGGGCCAGGCGCCACACCCAAGCCCGGCATGCCTTCTCCCAGTTTACACAATGGCTCTTTGAGGAAGCAGGGAAACCAAGGTGCAGAGAGGTGACGGGCGTCATGCCAGCGGCAGAGCTGACGTCTGAACCAGGACGGCTCTGGACTCTGTCCTGGAGCCTGCTGTGCGACGAGGGTCCGCTGAGCGCCCCTCTTCCCTGTGCAGCCCCCCACTCAACCCAGGCCCTCGGCAAGGCCCCAGCACATCCACACTCCTCCGGGCCAGGCGCTCTGGACGTCCAGCTCCGGGCAACCTTCTTCCTGCAGCTTTCTTCCAGGAAGTCACCCGTGGGCCCTGGGTTTCCAAGCAGGTGTGAGTGTCACTGAGTGCTGTCCCGCAGGGACTTCCGCCCCTCCCCCTCCCCACCGGCCCGCACATCCCGAGGCTGGATTCCAGGCAGCACACAGGGTAGGTCAGAAGTTTTAACCCCCCCCCAAAGTGGACGTCTCTCAGATGGACAGGCAGTGGATGTGAGGAGGGAAGTAAATGGTGACTACAGAATCCATGTCCTTTTTAAGACTTTATTTGTATGCATACGTCTGTCCATCCATCCATCCATCTCCTAGCCAAGGAGCGAGCACAGCCAGAGTGGCAAGTTGGCATCTACTTCAAGTGCATCAAGTGCCCCCCTGAGGACTTCACAGGTGTGTGGTAACCCCTGGAGGACCCGTCAGAACAGACCAGGGCTTGGAGAAGCCTCCAGAAGCCTCTGGCAGCACTCAGGGCCGGGGCCCCTCTTCTGCTCTTCGGGTGCCTGGCATTGGAATGATGGAAGTCCCTGCATTAGCACATTCTGTGACCCGCCCCAACCCCCGCCACCGGCCAGGCTCGGCGCTGGTCTGGCGCAGATGCCCCGGCCAGGATGGTCCTGCCCACGGACGGAGGCCGCCAGCACCTGAGCTCCGCCGGGTCAGGGCCCACGTTCGCTGTAAGGTGGACGGCGCTGGAGGGCTCATTGCAAAGCCATGAGAGGGTTTTGCTTTTCTCGTGCTTTCTGAGGCGGAAACTTTGCCCTCCATCTGAGGCAGGAAAACGTCCAGAAGGCCCTGTGGTTATTTAACGAAAAGGGAGGCAACCGCAGGGAGAGAAGACGAGGACCTCCCCCGCGGTGCGGTCCCGCACCACCTCACCCCTCCCTCACCAGCGGGTCACCCTCCTGACGGGGGAGCAGACCAGCCCCGGCGCCTGCTGGGACACTGGCCCCTGCAGGTGGGGGAGCGCCGTGGCACCAGATCCTGGAGTCCCTTCCTGCTGGGGCCTGCGCACGGCCGGCGGCCACACCTGGCCCTCAGCCCCACCCGCCCACCCTGGTGTCCACGGCTCTGTGCCCTCGGTGACGCCTGGAGCCTGCGGTGTCCCGTCTGGGGCAGGAGGGCAGCCCGGCCGGGGAGTGGGGCCCGGAAATGGCTCGGGAGAACAGACCCATGTGCCCCGAGCTTCCGGTCAGCAGGGGACCCCTTGACTTGGAGAGACATTGCAAATGCTAAATGCGAGTTTCATTCCTCTTGTCTTACATTTTTTTAACGTTTATTTATTGTTGAGACAGAGAGAGACCGAGCCTGAGCAGGGGAGGCACAGAGAGAGAGGGAGACAGAATCCAAAGCAGCTCCAGGCTCCCAGCTGTTGGCACAGAGCCCGATTCGGGGCTGGAACTCAAGGACTGAGATCATGACCTGAGCTGAAGTCAGGTGCTTAACCGACTGAGTCCCCCAGGCCCCGGCTTCCCCTACGGCCACAGGCTGCGGCCTCCATGGCTGCAGTGACTTTGGGGGTCAGGACCCGGTTCGCAGCCCAGCGTGGCTCACTGGCTGGAGGCTATGCAGGCCTGGCCCGCTCCTCCGTTCAGCCAGAGGGCCTGGGGCGGTGGTGCCCCGGTGCTCCGTGGTGCGTTTGTGCCCACCTCGCGAAACACTCCCGACTGATCGGATCGCACACAGCACTATCGGCTCACAGTTCTGGAAGCCGGAAGTCCAAAATCCAGGTGTGGGCAGGGCCGGTCCCTCTGAGGCCTCCCTCCTTGGCGTGAGGATGCCCTTCTCTCCCTGTGCCATCACAAGGGCATCCCAGTCTGTCTCCCCTCCTCTTCCTGTGAGGACAGGAGCCCTGCAGGACTATGGCCGACCCCAACGAATTCCCTCTAAAAGGTCCTGTCTCCAAACGCCATCACATTCTGAGTCCTGGGGCTTCAACATAGGAATCTGGGGGACACAACCGCGCCCACGGCCCCTGGGTGCTGCTGTGACGGAGACGGCGGCAAAGCCAAGTGAGGCCAGCTGCAGTTTCATTACCCATTAGCAGCAGAAGGGGACAGATTCTAAGTCATTCCTCCAGGTATGGGATCTAAATAAGAAAGAGAGATAATTTTTTGCATCAGCAAACTCTCATTACGTTTTCTTTGATGTTTTATTGTGAAGTTCTCCTCTGCGCGGTGATATTCTGATTTAAGGACAGCGAGCAAAATTGCAGCCAAGGATGTAGCCAGGCTGTGATAAACAGGTTGGCTAATATTTTCCTTCCCAAGTTATTCTGGTGATAATTGATGTGTGCATTTTATAGTTCACTGAATCTTCCGCTGCAGAAAGCTCACCAGGAAATACGGTGCTGAAGTATTTGAAACGGTCAAACTCTCATCCTTGGTAAAATATTAGGGTCATTTCAAACGTTCCAGAAGCGAATACGTGCTCCTGTCTTTGATTCAGTGGCTCAGGCCTATAAAAATATGCAAATCAGTTATGAGCCAAATAATCTAGTAAGTAAATTATTAACTAATAAAACGTCTCCCCCCCCCCCCATAATCTACAGATTCTCTGGAACAACTTATCACACAGAAGCAAACGAAGTGCTCAGTGTTGCAAAAAGAGATAAAAATCCTGGAGACATGTGCACAAAACCATCGAGGAAAACGTCGGCACAGAAGATTTAGTGGAAGGAAACGCCGATGCTGGAAAGAACGCGCGTGCGCGGGAAGGAGTCTCTGCGGGACCGCGTCCTTGGCTGCGGCTCGTCCGTTCCCCGGGGAGTGGCCGGTGGCTGCCGTTGGCGCGTCTTTGCGAACCCGGCACCAGTCAGCCGGCAGACAAAACCGCCGTCCACAGTGGAGAGTCACCTGGTTTTGGGGAAGGAAGTCTGAACGCTGAGCACGCGCCGAGTCGCATTCTCTCTTGACACGTGGTGGCGCATGCGTGGCCGCGACCGCCGCTGCGCGTGGGCCTGGGCTCCGGCCGGTTCCGGGGCGGCCGGGCTCAGGGGAGCCCCCGCCCGGCAGCGGTCCTGCCTGGGTTGGCACCTACGGAGATTCCCAGGCAGGATTTGCACCCAAAAGTGACTTAACTTCTCTCAGACGAAACAAAAGAGTCACATTAAAGACACTCAGGGGCATTTTGACGTGACATGCGACGTGTCCTAATTTCTATATACAACATTCATTACCATCCAACATTTCTGATTGCTAATTGGGTTTTCCCCCTTAAATATTATTTCTGAAATGGAAACAAGACCCTGAAGCTCACAGCCCCACAACACCCACCCCTCCGGCTGGTTTATCCCGGAGCCACCTGGGCAGAGCCGTCCAGACCCCGCCCCCCGCCGGCGCCCCGCCCCTTCCCCGCCCCCGCCCCGCCCGCTGCTGGAGTGAATTTTTAAAGTCTGTTTACAAAGGTACAGTGTGTACAGGAGGAGACCCACCCTGCTAAGTGCACAGTTTCCCGAGGTTGACAAACGTGTGTGGTCGTGTAACAGCCAACACAAGAAAGGTTGAGGGTCTCTCCCCAGCCCCAAAACTGCCCGGGCCCCTTTCCCGTCAGTAGGTTCCCCTGCCCCCTGACAGCCACTGACCCATTTCTGCCGCTAGGCGTCTGCCTTTTCTGGAAATGTGCGTCCGGCTCGCATGCTCCCCGGCCTGCCTTCCTTGCTGCACGGAGCACAAGCGCCCCCGGGACTCGCGCGTGGCAGAGTCTGGCAGGACGTTATTCCTTTGTGTCACCCAGCGGAGTTCCATTGTGTAAAGTTGTCTCATTTGTTTCTCCATCCATCAGATGATGGACATCTGGGGTGTTTCCAATGTTTAGCTATGAAGCATGAAGCTGCCGTAAATACCCGTGTTCAGGTCTTTGTACGGACATGTTCTCATTTCCCCCTAGGTGACAACTCAGGGGGAGGTTCCTGACTCATAGGGTAGGTGTGTGTTTAACTTTGAAAGAAGCTACTAGACTGTCTTCCCGCCAGCGAGACACAGAAGTCCCCACGGCTTCGCGGCCTCACCAGCACCTGGCATGATCAGACTTTCACGTCCTTGGACATGCCAGCCGTGATATTTACTCTCGCTTCCCGACGACCAGCAATTCCCTTTTCTGCATCAGCCATACACACACCTCTAGAGTTTATCGTTTCCGCTTGTATGTCCCCTGTGTTTTGTTATGGCATTAGCTTATTACTTATAAGAATTCTTCAGATTTTGCACAGTCTTTAAATGTTTTATAGATATTTTCTCCCACCCCACGGCCTGGGTTTTTTTTTTCATTTTTCCTAAGAATATCTTTGGAAGAACAGATTCTTTAACTTTTAATGAGGTCTACTTGATATGATGGTGTTTTATAGGCTTTGGACACTCTCTCTAAGCATCCTGAGGAGCTCAAGGTCATAAAGGTTTTGACCTAAAATACACCAGAGAAGACTTGTGGTTTCAGCTGTTAATGTTTCGGTCTATGTTCTGAGTTTATTTTTGTGTACGGCATGAAGCAAGGATTCAAATCTGTTTTGTTTTTTATTTGTATATGAATATCCCTAGTTTGCTGAGAGTTTGTTTCATAAATGGGTATTAGACTTTGTCATGAGCCTTTACTGCATCTAGTGATCGATCATATGATTTTGGTTTTGGTATTTTAGTCCGATACGATTTGAAATGTTGAACCATTGGCGTTCATGGGCCAAACCCCACTTGGTCATGAAACATTATCTTAATGCTGGGGCTGGTCCATAACATTTGCATACGGAATTCTGGGGTGATATCGTTGTCTTTGGCTTTGTGGTCAGGTCTCCGTCTGCGTCTCCCACGAGCCCGCTCCTGGCCCCGCGTTTACATTCAGGAGTCTCGTGGGGCCGGCGTTCCCAGTCCGGCGGTGACAGCGGCGCCGGAGCTCTCTCCGGGGGGCGGCCTTGGCGTGTGCGTCACTGTGTGTAACAGACACAGAGCCTCTTCGGTCAGTGCCATCCGAAGCTGCGGAATGTGCTGGCACAAAGCGGTTGGTAAAGGTCCTCGTTCTCCTTGCAACGTGTGTCGACTGTGCACATGTCACCTGTCACCAGAGTCTGGGAGCAGGGACGCTGAGCAAACCTGGGGCCTGCGGCTCTGGTGCAGTTTCTTCGCCTCCCCCTGGAAATGCCTCCTGGGGCCACGCTTCCCTTTTCCCAGTGACTGCAGGTGGCAAGTAGCTCTTCCTTGGGGAAGCTGCCCAGGACCCTCACACTTCTCTCTGGGAGCTAGACTTGCATGTGGGAATCACAGGGAGAGAGAGCCGTGAAGTGTCCTGCTCTGAGCACAGCACCCAAAGGGGGGCCCCCAGGTGAGCGGTGGACGGGCGCAGGGGAGGCAGGGGCTGACGGGGGCAGAGGAGGCGTTGCATGCCTGGCGACCAGAGGGTCCAGGGGCCTCACCACCTGCGTGTCCTTCCAGGTGATACGCTCAGGATTGGGGTCCTCTGTTCTTGCTCAGCGTAGGGGGTGCGGTTCTAGTGGTGACAGCGCTCCAAGGGCCCCACTAAGTATCACTGGAGAAGGTGGGAAATGTCTTGATGCTAAAAACCAAACCAAACCACAGAAAATCTTGATCCCCTATGGCTTCCTCCCCAGCTCTGTAACAGGACTGTTAGATAAAAACGTATTTCTCCCATAACATAGGGGCCACATGGGATCAATGGGCTAATATGTAAGCTTCTTACCTTCATCAGGGCAGGGGGTGGGGGTGGGGAGAAAGAGCCATAATTGCTGAGAGTCTGAACGGCAGATTTAGTTTTGAAAATCCACTTTAATGCACAGTAGTGACAGCGTCCAGGGACATTGTTGGCTCCGCGTTGGACCCTCATGTACTGGAACTTGTCCGAGTTCTTCATCTGAATCTCTGTCTGCTCGAAAACCCACGTGCTGAGTATCACTTTTATCCCCACTGAACAAACAAAACAAACCAGAACCCAAACCCAGCACCGGAGACGCTGGTGCGGGTCACAGCGGGCCGTCGGGGGCTCACCGCCACGCCGAGGCCCTGCCGACATTAGCGGTGATCTGTGACTGCCGCCACCGGAACTGTTTAATTAAACGTGCCTGTTTGAAGGCGCTTGAAATGTTTGGCTTGCGGTGCTGGCGGGGCAGGAGACTGTTGGCTGGGCGACCAGGAAAATAGTCTGGAAACGGTCGGAGAGGTGGGCTCGCAAACCAGGCCGCACTATTCTCGTCTGACGTCCATTCCTTCTTAGGTCGCTTCCTTCCAGACAGGCCCTGCCGGAGAGGACGTGAGGTTGGTCGTGGTGGGCGAGGGGGGTGGTGCCGGGGAGGGACCCTCACACCTGTGTCCCGGCTGTCAGGGCGTCTATGGATCAAGGGCCTGTGGGGAGTCTCGGTGCTGTGCTTTTCATGTGTCTGTTCTGCTTCTTAAAATAAAGCCTCAGTGACCGGGAATAAATTTAGATGTGCTTCGGTTTGCCAGTGTGTTTTAATTTCCCTGCATTGCTTTTGACGGAGGGGCTCCCCGACTGACATGGCCTCCCTGGGAGCTTTGGACGCCAGCACATGCCCGCGAGGGGAAGGCGGAAACCCCTGCATGGGAAAGGCAAAACTAAACAGAGACTCAATAGACAGAAATAGCAGCTGTGGGGCTCCCGGGTGGCTCAGGTCCAACTTCGGCTCAGGTCATGATCTCACGGTTCGTGGGTTCAAGCCCTGCATCAGGCTCTGTGCTGACAGCTCAGAGCCTGGAGCCTGCTTCAGATTCTGTGTCTCCCTCTCTCTCTGTCCCTCCCCTGCTCGCACTGTCTCTCTCAAAAAAAAAATTAAAAATTTAAAAAAAAGGAACTTGATGATCTATTTTAAAAAAAGAAATGGCAGCTGACAGCTAAACTCCAAGCCCCCCGAGATGCGTGTGCGGCCCATGGCTGTGCTGGGTGGCGTCCCCTCAAGCCATGGCCGCAGGGCTGGGGTTCAGGCGCCTCCTGCTGGGGAGCGCCCAGCCCTGAGCACGAGGAGCTCCTCCGCTTTCCGTCTGTGGACAGCCCGTGTGTCTGTCCCCCGAAATCCCAGGTCTCTGAGAGATGGAGTGGGGCTGGGGCTCCCAGGGACATGAGCGTCACCCCCGGTACCATGGCCAGCACTGATTCCTGAGGGACTGCACCCTGCCCCCCTCGCCCCCAAATCCACACCCCTCTGGCTGACTTCCAGACCTGCGCTGGGATCCGGGGGTTCTACTTCCCAGGAGTCTGACCTCTGGATACGGCAGGGGTTACCGCAGTGGCTTAGCACAAAGTCACGTAGGGAATGCCTCACCTGAGCTTGCCAGAGTCAGATAGAACCAACACTCCGAACCTTCTAGCGTTTTCCATAAGCAGTAGTGACAATCCTGAACACTGACCAGACACAAAACAGACTCAGGCTGAACAGTGTCAGATCCAGCAGGGCCCAGGCCTGCCTGCAGCCACCCACACCCCCAGATTTCCCCGCCATCTGCCCCCTTGGCCCCGCCCAGGCCCCCTTGCCTGCTGGTCTCTGGCCCCTCATGACCATGAGCAGCAGAGCCCTGGGCAGGTGTTGGCAGGAGGCGGGGCTTGGGAGGGAGGAGGGGCCGGGACAGTCCTCCTCCTCTTCTCTGCTTTGCTGAGGCCTCCACCTGTCTGTGACCACAGCCTGTCCTCTGGGGCCCACCGGCTGCAGACGGGCCCCCTTTCAGGGCCCTGGTTTCCAGGTTCATCAGCTCCCTCAGCTCCGGGCTCTGCTAACATCCCCTCCTCCGTTCCTGGCTCATGCAGGGTGACCGGCTCGCTGCCACCCAGTTCTGTGGATGCCCCAGCTTGCCCGCACTCTGCAGCCACCCCGCCCCCACCGGCTGGCCGGAGTCCCGTGGCCTCAGCCCGGCTGAGGCTGACTCAGGCTTGCGGCCCACCTGCTACACAGTCCATAATTTGGATCCGTAGTGATTAAATATTCGTAGGAGATGAGCTGGGCCCAGAGGAAGGGGAGGTCAGGTCCGTCACTGGCCTGAAGCCTTTGTTTTTTAAGCTCTCGGTAAACGGGCACGTGTCACTCTGCCGGCCAAGGGCCCCGGTCCAGTTGCTCCGCAGGTAATTGAGCCGGCGGGCCCTGCGCTGGGGCCTGGCGGGGGCCCTGTGTGTGTGTGGTGCCGTCACCTCTCACTCTGCCGCGGTGTGCACGGAGGGGCCAGCGAACCCACGCACCCACAGCAGACAGGCCGCCAGGGCTGGGACATGTGACACGGGCCGGCCGACCCCGGAGGCTGCTCCCCTGGGCTCCGCGGGCCGGAGGGGCCCCTCGTGCTGCACCCTCGCTGTGCGCAGACCCCCCGACGGCGGTGGCAGATGCCGAGGCACCGCTGGGCGGCATCCTGTTGAAATTTGGACAGTCACGGTATGACCAGAAACAGAGTGAGGATTCACCCAGAACGGTTAAGCTGGAATCTGGACAAAGAGGAAATAGGAACCCAGTGCTAAAGTTTTCACTGGAATTTCAATGTCTTATTATATACTGAGGTGGCTTTTGATTTTTAGGCAGAGAAGGAAATAAAATAAGCATCTCCATGGTGCCTCTATTTAATTTTTAAAATCTCCTATTTGCCTTAGCAGTGAAAATCATTTTAAAAAATATAAAGAAGAGCTCGGAGGAAATGCTTTGTCTGGGGCGTAAGTCAGGGCGGCCGGGAGGCCGTGTCTGGGGCACAGGGACCGGCCGACGGCCCCTTTGGCACCCGGGCGCCGACCCTGGGTCAGCAGGGGCGCCCTCCCCCGTGCGGGGTGGCCATGGGCCTACGCGAGCACACGAGGGGACCGTTCCAGGCTCACAGTTAAAAGGCCTCTCGACGGTTTACAGCCTGTGGGAGGTCCAAACGCTCCAAGCTCCCGGGTGAGAGGGGCCGAGCGAGGACGTCTGCCGCGATGCCTCTGCCGTATTCGGGGAGCCGTCCGCAGGCGGCCGAGGAGGGGCGGCGTCCTGGGTGTGCGGGCGTCGTGCGCGT
>NC_043705.1:146389027-146390079 GCF_006229205.1 Suricata suricatta
GCTCGCAGACCGGTCTCACCCCACTTCCTGGAAGGCCGTGAGGGCCGCATCACTCTAGTCCAATCAGGGAAGCGGACAGCCGGCCGTACCCACCTGGGCCCATCCGCCAGCGATGGTTCGTTCTGCACCCACCAGGGCCAGACGTCATGGTGGGGGTCTCTGAGGCTGTCTCTGGGTGAGGTTAGCATTCGAGTCAGTGACGCAGGCTGCCGTCTCTGATGAGGGTGGGCCGTGTCCAGCCCTCGGAGGGCCCGGATAGAATAAAAGGCAGAGGAAAGAAGTCCCTCTCGCCTGATTTCTTCCTCTGGGACCTGGGCTGGGGCCCACACCCCTGCGAGCTGTCAGCAGCGGTAGCTTCCTGATCCCCAAGAAAGTCCCCAGTTTGCAAACAGCAAGCGAGGACAGAGGAGAAGCCAAGTATCCGCCATTTCCCTGCAGCCCCGACCAGGACCCGCAGCGCCCTCCGCCTCCCCCCCCAGCAGCCCGGAGGCCTTCCCCTTTGGTGGCGGTGCCTTTCGGCGCCCCTCCCCTCCCCTGCTCGGATCAGGCCAGAGCGAAAGCCGCATGCGGCTACACGTTTGTCGGGTGGAATTAAGTTTCAGCAGAAGCGGGAAGTCACCCAAGGGCCGCGCTAAGGCGAGCTGAGACCCCTGATTAGGAAACGTGGGCCGCTGCCGTGCGGCCGGGGAGACTCAGGCAGAATGTTGGTTTTGCTCCACGGCCTTCTGCCGCGTGCTCCTGCCGCTGGGGTGTGTCCAGGAAAGTTCCAGAAGCCAAGACCGAAGTCCCGCTCAGGTGCAGGCAGCGATGGGTGCGGAGCCAGCCGGCGGCCGCCCTCCCGGCACCTCGCTCCCGGTCACGTGGGGTCTCCCGGAACAAGCTCCGTCCGAGCCCGAGTGTCCGGGGGTCTCGGGGCCGAGCGCCCTGGGGCGGAGGACGACCGCGGAAGACCGCAGGTGTGAGCGAGGGTGCGGCCGGGGTCCCTGCTAGGGCTGTGCGTGCGAGGCGACGGCGAGGCTGCAAAGACCCTGGAGGTGTCCGCGGGAGGAGAC
>NC_043705.1:146390179-146391223 GCF_006229205.1 Suricata suricatta
ACACCTCCAGGGTCTTTGCAGCCTCGCCGTCGCCTCGCACGCACAGCCCTAGCAGGGACCCCGGCCGCAACCTCGCTCACACCTGCGGTCTTCCGCGGTCGTCCTCCGCCCCAGGGCGCTCGGCCCCGAGACCCCCGGACACTCGGGCTCCGACGGAGCTTGTTCCGGGAGACCCCACGTGACCGGGAGCGAGGTGCCGGGAGGGCGGCCGCCGGCTGGCTCCGCACCCATCGCTGCCTGCACCTGAGCGGGGCTTCGGTCTTGGCTTCTGGAAGTTTCCTGGACACACCCCAGCGGCAGGAGCACGCGGCAGAAGGCCGTGGAGCAAAACCAACATTCTGCCTGAGTCTCCCCGGCCGCACGGCAGCGGCCCACGTTTCCTAATCAGGGGTCTCAGCTCGCCTTAGCGCGGCCCTTGGGTGACTTCCCGCTTCTGCTGAAACTTAATTCCACCCGACAAACGTGTAGCCGCGTGCGGCTTTCGCTCTGGCCTGATCCGAGCAGGGGAGGGAAGGGGCGCCCTTCCAAAAGGCACCGCCACCGAAGGGGAAGGCCTCCGGGCTAATGGGGGGGGGAGGCGGAGGGCGCTGCGGGTCCTGGTCTGGGCTGCAGGGAAATGGCGGATACTTGGCTTCTCCTCTGCCCTCGCTTACTGTTTGCAAACTGGGGACTTTCTTGGGGATCAGGAAGCTACCGCTGCTGACAGCTCGCAGGGGTGTGGGCCCCAGCCCAGGTTCCAGAGGAAGAAATCAGACGAGAGGGACTTCTTTCCTCTGCCTTTTATTCTATTCGGGCCCTCCGAGGGCTGGACACGGCCCACCCTCATCAGAGACGGCAGCCTGCGTCACTTTCTCAAATGCTAACCTCACCCAAAGACAGCCTCAGAGACCCCCACAATGACGTCTGGCCCTGGTGGGTGCAGAACGAACCATCGCTGGCGGATGGGCCCAGGTGGGTACGGCCGGCTGTCCGCTTCCCTGATTGGACTAGAGTGATGCGGCCCTCACGGCCTTCCAGGAAGTGGGGTGAGACCGGTCTGCGAGC
>NC_043705.1:146391323-146437674 GCF_006229205.1 Suricata suricatta
GACATGACCGTGGTGAGAGCAGGGAGCGGCTGCACAGGCCGAGCCTTGTCCCCAGGGACCCCTGGGGAGCCGCCTGGCACGCGGGCCTCTCCGCGTTGGGTGAGGAGGGCAGAAGCAGCCCCGGCCTAGGGGGACGTGTTGACCGAGCGGACAGAGGAGAAATCACTTGGCCGCGATGGCTCGCGGTGTCAGCGGTGGAGGCCGCCCTGCCTGAACGGAGCCCGCCGCGGCTTCACATAAAAGTGCCAACGGGGCTTTGAGAAGTGTTTCTGCCCACAGTTTGGTAAGGAGCTCTGGGTGGACTTCCTGCCCGCACTGAGGCTGCCTGGCGGCCATTCCCGTCAGCACATTTTCTCGGATGTCTCCCCTTTGGCAAGGCTCCCGCGGAGCACAGGCCGTTGAAAGGACACCTTCCCGTCTCCTGGGTGGCCACACTTCTGGACAATAGGAGAGAACAATGAATTAGGCACAGTAAGAGCCCGCACTCATGCTGAAATGCTGAAAACCAGTAAGGACCCGCATTTCCTGCTCTTCTTCCGAGCGCGCTGTGGTGAAAGCTTTCTCCTGCTTCAGGTAGTTCGAAATGTTGTTGATTCTCCCTTATTTTTCTAACTGAGACGCCTTCCATTTGGCCCGGAAACGACAGGACTCACTCGAGTCTAGTGGCTCCGGTGTGGAATTACAACCTTCCGGATCCTGTAACTTTCCAGACTCCACCCCGGGGGAGGTCTTCCCCTCCTGAAGAAGACGTGAAATGAGTGATCCGAAGACGGTGCGGGGTTCTGTTTCTTCAGTTATGGGGTCAGGGGGCCGCCCGTCCCCAGGGCGGACACAGGTGGCCCTCGGTGAGGGCGCCCACGATGCGTCGAGGTCAAGGGCACCTCGTGGACCAGACCCGTGAGTGGGACGGATTCCACCCAGAGGAGCCCGCCCGCCCGTGGGGCTCAGGGAGAGCCCGGGCCGCAGCCTCGAGCGCTTGCCCAGAGATGCTGTTTCACACGTTTTAGATTACGAGCTTAAATTAGCATGTCTGGTAAGAGACACCGCCTCCGCCCGGTCCCCGGGGCAGCCGGTGTGGCCTCTGCGGCCAGGACCCTGACCTCGCAGCAGTAAGGCGAGTCACCGCTGGAAATTATTTATCGCCGGGCAGTCATTCCGTTTCAGCCTCCTGGGCCTCTCGCATCTAATTGACACAGCAATGACGGCCTATGAACTTTTGATCCAATTAATTGTTAATGAGAGGTTTGATGAGCAAATAAAGGGCCCATTAGGTCGGCTGGCTGTCTTTCTTCCTGACAGCGAGGTCAACATTCCACGAAGGGAAAATAAAAACATGGCTGGCCCTGCTCGTCTAAACAAACCACATGACCTTTGGTCTTTGGCCCCCCCGACTCTGACGGTGACACTCACATGGGCTATATATTTTTAAATTTTTTAATGTTTTATTTATTTTTGAGAGAGAGAGAGAGAGAAATCATGAGCAGGGGAGGGGCAGAGAGAGAGGGAGGCACAGAATCTGAGGCAGGTTCCGGACTCTGAGCGGTCAGCACAGAGCCCGACGTGAGGCTTGAACCCACGAACCACAGGATCATGACCTGAGCCGAAGCCGGACGCTCAACCGACTGACTGCCCAGGCGCCCCTAGCACTATATATTTTTTAAAGCGTGCTTATGGATGCTTTCAAAAAATTATCATGACTCCTGTGACTTTTACCCTTGTCCTCTATGACTGTAACTTAGAATTGTACTGACCCAGTACAAACTGCAGAAAGAAATCATGGTTTTATTTTCTGTGTTTGGTTTCCTTATATATTTTTTTCCAAAATGAACATGAATTTATATTTTTCTGGCTATAAACATAATACATACTCGCTGGAATGGATCGAGAAAATCGGGAGCGTGGTTTTAGAAAGCGAACTCCAGCCGTGACTCCTGTGCCAAGGGAGGCGTTGCTGGCGCCCCGGTGCCCCGCAGACCCCTTTTGTGCACTGAGCGCCTCCAGGGGGCGCTGCTCGTGCCCAGATCCCGCCCCCCCAGCGGCTCTGAGGCTGGGCCGCGCGGACCAGCCTGGACGTCCTTGTGTACGTACTTATGTCAACGTGTGCGTCTGTGTGATTTTAAAAGCGGGCTAATTTTGTCGGCATCCTTCGTTTTCAGTATGGTAAACCTGTACATTGCTCTCCCAATTTGTCCTGTTCTGAGTCTTCCCTGAAGAATGGAAAGTCTTGGAATGCTCGTCTGCTGTCTTTCATTGACACTTGGTACCTAGGAGCTGCCTCTCTACCAGTCGGGGGGGGGGGGGCGGGTCCTAGAGCGCCCTGATGAGAGCCTCAGTAATGAGGACCCGCTTCCGCTCTGCCGGGAACAGGTGAGTGGGCGGGGAGCAGTGCGCTGGGTCCTCACCAGGGTCACTCCCGACTCTAGGTGTCCCCTGCTGTGTGACTGGATCACAGCCCCGGGGAACCTTCTGCTGAGAGCTCACCTACAGAGCTTTGCACTTGTGAGGCTAGTATACCCTTGAGAGTTATCCTTGCCACTCCAAGTTGTCGATCAGTCCGACCCACAGAATGTGACATTTCAGCTCCCTGACCTGCTAAGTGTGTGACCTTCCACAGGAAGCTCAGCTGGTGGGAGCCCCACGCCCCTTCTCCACGGGAAGGATGGTGACCACGGGGGAGCCTCAGAGCCCGTCTGTTCTGAGGGACTGGGACCCAGAAAGCTTTCAGCAAATAAGAACCGTTCGTGCTGTTCTTATTTATGGCACAATCTAGTAATGCAAGTCACATATCTGCATGCGTGTGTGGTTGAATTTAATCGAACGACCCAGTTCTTAAATAGTAGACAGAATCGATGCACTGATGATAACATGGACGGCAGGACAGAGGGCGAATGGCCCGTACAAGAAGCCGCCAGGCCTGGGCAACATGAACTGAATGTTGGAGAATTCCATCGGCCGAGGACAATGGTCCCAACTGCACTCTCACACTTGGTGGGCTCACCCTCAACAACAGGGGTGGGTGATTTGCATATTTAAACAGTGAGTTTTAACTCTGGCCCCATGTTGCCTAAGCCTGACGAAGACAGGTCAGGCTGAGCAGCTCAGGGCCTTCTTTCATCCCGGAGAGAAGGGGCTCTGTATGTTTTCAGAGCCATGCCAAGGAGGAAGGGCATTGACGGAATGGAAGTATGGTCAGGGCAGGTGTGGAACGGGATTACCCAGACGGGTGAGTGAGTGGAGACAGTGGGAAGGGGCAGATACACTCAGTGCAGATACGTTCAGGGCGGTGCGGGGGGTCTAGGCACACTTGACTGTGGGGTGGGGGACAAGCCTCCTGAGGAAGCCCAGCGCGTCTGCACTCCCAGGGTGAGGCAGGAGGGGCGGGGCAGAGGGGTGTATCTGGGGCAGAGCTCACGGGTGCCTGTCCTGCTCTCACATGATCCGGTGTTCTGTGCCTGGGCGTGGAGATGTGGGGACACCTTATGAACTGGTGGGGGGACAAGAATCCATAAAGTTTTTTTGGAAGTGACGTGAATGGTAGAGTGGTTGACACCAGAGGAAGATGCCAACATCTTGCTCTAAACGAACAGATGGCACTTTTGTATCTTAGCAGTGCTCAGTGTGCTCTCTGGATCAGACCCTCGACCACAAGGGTCCGGCGTGGCAGCCAGGCTCCTTCCCACCCCCACCATCGCTGCATCATTGACCACCCCTGGACCCCCCTTCACTCAAGCAGCATCTTGAACCGGAGGAGGAAGAAAGTCTGAAAGAAGGACCAGTTACTCCAGAGAGACGATGTCTACTTTTGGGAGAATCCTCCAAACCATCTTCCAAAGTGCCTGCGCCACGTTGCATCCCCACCAGCACTGAGTGGGAGTCCCTGACGTGCCACATCCTCACCAGCATTTGGTGTCATCCAGGTTCCAGATTTTGGCCATACATGTATAATGGTATTTCATTGTTTGTTTGTTTTTTAACTTGCATTTCCTAAATGACATATGACTTGGAGCATCTTTCCATATGCTCATTTGCCTTTGGTGTATCTTCTTTAGTAAAGGGACTATTACAGTCTTTCATCCATTTTTAAAGTCAGGGTGTTTAGTTTCTTATTGTTGAGTTTCAAGAGGTCTTTGTATATGTTGGACACTAGTGCTTCATCAGACATATCTTTAGCAAATAATTTTCTTCCAGTCTCTGGCGCATCTTCTCCTTTTCTTGACATTGTCTTTCACAGAGCGGAAGCATTTAATTTTAGTGAGGTCCAGCATATCAGTTCTTTCTTTCACGGATCATGCCTTTGATCCCTGGAGAAAGATGTATCTCCATACCCAAAGTCAGTTGGGTTTTCTCTTATTCTAGGAGTTTCATAGTTTTGTGTTTTACATTGAAGTCCACGATCCACTTTGAGCTAAGCTTTGTGAAGAGTGTAAGGACTGTGTCTAGATTCGTTTTTCTACATGTGGACATCCAATTCTCCCAGCGTCAATGGTTCAAAGGATTATCTTTGCTCCATGGTATCACCTTGGCTCTGGGTCAAAGGTCCATTGACTATTTATGCGGGTCTCTTTCTGGGCTTTCTATGATGTTTCCTTGATCTATTTGTCCATTCTTTTACCCGTAACACACTGTCTTGATTACTGTAACTTTATAGCAACTTAGTAAGTTGAGTAGTGTGAACCTTCCAACTTTGTTCTTCTTCAGTATTGCATTGGTTATTTTGCATTTGTTTCCTGCCTCTCCATATAAACTTTAGGATCAGTGCTTTGGTATCCACAAAATAACTTGCTGGAGTTTTGAATGGGGTTGCATTGAATCTGTGGGTCAAGTTGAAAAGACTGACATCTCAACAATGTTGAATCTTCATTCATATATTTCATTTATCAGAATTTTGTAGTTTTCTTTATATAAACCTTTTATATACTTTGTTGGCTTTATGTCTACATAATTCATTGTTTAGAATGCTAATATAAATTTTATTGTATTTTTAATTTCAAATTCTACTTGTTTCATATTAGTATATAGGATAATTGAATTTTGTATATTAACCTTATGTCCTGAACCTTGATTTTATGGTTATTACATGTTGGAATTTTGGGTGGACTCTTCTGAATTATCTACATAGGCAATCATGTCATCTGTGATCAAAGCCAGTTTTGTTTTTTCCTTCTCAATCTATGCTCTTGTCTTTCCTTTTCTTGTCTTATTGCACTAGCTAGTACACCCAGTGCAATGTTGAAAGGGACTAATGAGGGGACATTTTTGCTTTGGTCCTACTCTTACTGACAAGCCTCCAGGTTCAATGATCATCGAGCATGTTGTTGACTGAGTTTTTGTTTTGTTTTGTTTTGTTTTTTGCTAAATATTCTTTTTCAAGTTGAGGATTTTCCTCCTCCAATTCTCCTTCTACTAAGAGTTTTTATCATGAATCAATATTGGATTTTTGTCAAACACTTTTTGCCCATCTATCAACATGATAGTGTGATTTTTCTTTTTTAGCTTGTAGGTATGATGTATTACATTAAATAATTTTTGAATATCAAACTAGCTTTACATAGCTGAGATAAATTCCACTAGATTGTGGTGTTAATTTTCTTTATACATTCTTGGATTTAATTTACCAATATTCTGTGGAATGTTTTTGCATCTGTGCTTGGGAGAGATATTGGTCTGTAGGTTTCCTTTGCTGGTAATGATTTGTCTGGTTTAGTGTTAGGGTAATGCTGGCCTTATAGAATGAGTTAGAAAGTATCCCCTCCACTTCTAACCTCTGAAAGAGATTGTAGAGAATTGCTATAATTTCTTCCTTAAATGTTTGGGCAATTAATCAGTGAGCTTATCTGGGCCTCGTGCTTTCTGTTTTGAAAGGTTATTGATTTTTTACCTAATTTTTTTATAGATACGGTGTATTCATTGATTTCTTCTTATGTGAGTTTTGGCAAGTTGTGTTTCTAAAGGAATTGGTTCATTTCAGTGAAGGTATCAAATCTGTGGATATAGATTTGCTCTTGGTATTTGGTTATTATCCTTTTAGTATCTATAGGGTCTGTACCTATGTTTTCTCTTTCCTTTCTGATAATTCGTAATTTATGTCTTCTCTCTCCTGGCTAGCTTAACTACAGACTTTTTGAATTATTGCTTTTTTCAAAAAACTAGCTTTTGCTTTCATTGTTTTTTTTTATTGACTTCCTGTTTTTAATTTCGTTGATTTCTGCTCTAATTCTTACTATTTCTTTATTTTTTGGACTTCATTTGCTTTTCTTTTTCTGGCTCCCACATTAATTTTAGATCTTTTTTTCTTTTTTAATATGTGCATTTAATGCTATAAATTTCTAACACTGCTTTCACTGCATCCCACAAAATTTGATAAATTGTATTTTCATTTTTATTTACTTTAAAATACTCTTAATGTTTATTTCTTTTTGAGAGAGAGAGCATGAGGAAAGGAGGGGAAGAAGGGGGAGAGGCAGAGAATGAGGGAGACAGAAGGTCGGAAGTGGGTTTTGCACTGACAGCAGTGAAGCTGATGTGGGGTTCGAACTCACAAACTGAGATCAGACATTCAACTGACTCTCCTAGTCCAGAATATTTTTAAATTACTCCTTGTATGTTTTCTTTGACCCATGTATTATTTGGAAGTGTGTGGTTTAGTCTCTATGTGTGTTGGGATTTTCTAGTTACCTTTCTGTTATTTATTTCTAATTGAATTCCATGTGATTTGGAAGAAGACACTGTATGACTTCTGTTCTCTTTTGTATTTGCTAAGGTGTGTTTTAAAGTCCAGAATGTGGTCGGTCTTGGTGAATGTTCCATGTGTGTTTGAGGAGAATGCTTTCTGTGTTGTTGGATGAATAGTCTACACATGTTCGTTACATCCTGTTGGTTGATGGTGTTGTTCAGCTCAGTTCTGCCCTTACTGATACTCTGCCTTCTGGACATGACTGCTTGTGATGGAAGGATGTTTAAGTCTTCCTCTGCGGTCGTAGGCTTATCCTCTTCTCCTTGAAGTTCTGTTAGCTTTTGCTTTGTGTGGTTTGACGCTCTATTTTTGTATATATGTAAACACATCGAGATATATGTGTGCATATGTGTATACATGTTACGGATCCTTGTGTCTTCTTGGAGAACTGGCCCCTTCACTATTATGTAATACCCTTGTCTTGTCCTTGGTAACTTTTATTTTGTTGTGAAATTTGCTCTGTCTGAAATTAATACAGCTGTTCTTTCTTTTGTTTTTGTTTTTTGTTTTTTGGCTACTGCTAGCATGATATGCTTTTCTCCATCTATCGACTTTTAATCTCTCTGTGTCTTATAATTACAGCAGGTTCCTTCTAGATGGTGTACACTTGGATCTTGTGTTTGATCTGCTCTGACAATCTCTGTTATTTAATTAGTGCATTTAGACTATTGCTGCTCGGGGATTGTTGATACAGTTGGAGTGGCGTCTACTGAACTTGCTACTGGTTCCCTTCGTGGTGCTTGTCTGTTGTTCCCATTTTTGTCTTCTGTGTGTTTTTTACTTTTTGTGGTTTTAACTGAGTATTTTATATAATTTCATTTTATCTTTATACTTAGCATATGAGTCATCCTTATTTATTTTATTTTATTTTTGTAGTGGTTCCCTTAGCATTTGCACTGTACATTCACCACCAATCCAGGTCCACATTCAAATGATACTATACCAATTCATGGGTAAAGAAGTATCTTATAGGGGCACCCAGGGGGCTCAGTCCGTTAAGCGTCCAGCTTCGGCTCAGGTCATGATCTCACAATTCGTGAGTTTGAGCCCCACGTCGGGCTCTGTGCTGACAGCTCAGAGCCTGGAGCCTGCTTCAGATTCTGTGTCTCCCTCTCTCTCTGTCCCTCCCCTGCTCACACTGTCTCTCTGTCTCTCAAAAATAAATAAAAACATGTAAAGAAGAAGTATCTTATGATAAAAACATTTTAATTACTACCTCTCATCTCTTATATCATGACTCTCATTTATGTTACTTATATATGAGCTGCATGAGTCCATGCACACACTTGCATGGATATGGATATATATACACATATTACATATATATATATAAGCATAAATAAACAGATACATTGTGGTGATTATTTTGAACAAAGAGTTAAATGATAGATCAATTAAGAATCAGGACACCTGGGTGGCTCAGTTGGTTGAACATCCAACTTTGGCTCAGGTCATGATCTCATGGTTCGTGGGTTTGAGCCCCACGTCGGGCTCTGTGCTGGCAGCGCAGAGCCTGGAGCTGCTTCAGATTCTGTGTCTCCCTCTCTCTCTGCCCCTCCCCTGCTCATGCTCTGCCTCTCTCTCTCAAAAATAAACATTAAAATTTTTTTAAAGGAATAAAAACATAAGCTTTTTATTTTACCTTCACTTATTCATTCTCCAATGCTCTTCCTTTCTTTATGTTGAGCTGAGCATTTTTGTTGTTTTATTGGTTTGTTATGTTTTTTAATAGTCTTCCTATATCATTGTTCTCTGTTAAAAAAAAAAAAACTTCTTCCAACATTTCTCACAAAGTAAGTCTACTGGCAATAAATTCCCTCGGTTTTTGTTTTTCTGAGAAAGTCTTTATTTCTCTCTTACTGTTTTGAACCATAATTTTGCACAACCCTGGGTTTTGTTCTCAGTTTTGTCTCTCTCAACAATTTAAATGTCCTGCTCTGCTCCTTTCTTGCTTTCATGCTTTCTGAAGACAAGTCAGAGGAAATTCTTATATTTGTTTCTCTGTAAGTAAGATGTTTCGTTTTTTTTCTGGTTTCCTTCGGGATTCTTTCTTTCACTTCGATTTTGCGTAGCGTAAAGGTGATGTGCCTGGATCTGGCGTTGGTGACCTGTGTCCCTCTTAGAGTTCACGAGCATCCTGCGCTGCGACCTGCTGTCTGACATCCACGTGGGAAACTCACAGTCACGACTGTTTCAAATGTTCTCTTCTGTTCCTCTCTCTCTCCTCCTGGCATTTCTGTTCCGGGTTTACACCTTTTATAGTTGCCCCATAGCCCCTGGGTATGCTGCAGGGCTTTTGTTTGTTTGTTTGATGTTTTGTTTGTTTGTTGTCTTGTTTTCTTTTCGGTTTTTGAAGTTTCAGTTGACATATCCTCTGACTCAGACCTCCTTCCCTCAGCCAGAGCTGGTCTACTCACAAGCCCATCAAAGGCGATCTTCATTTCGATAAGGTGCCGTGGATCTCCAGCACGTCTTCTGGATTCTCTCGTCATCTCCCCCCCCGCCCCCATGGCCATCTGCCCTTGCGTCCTCTTTGTCCGTCAGGGCCCGGAGCCTGTTAATCCTGTCCGTTTATACTCCCGTGTGATCCTGCAAACCTCCTTGCCTTGTTGAACGCTCTGATGCTCGCTCTGTCTCTTCAAGTTGGCGTTTGCCTTTTAGTCTGCCTTGTGAGTTTTGGCGTGTGGTACAAGGTAAAGGAACGGCGTCTACAGTGTGGTCGTGAGGAGTGGGGAGAGGGGTGCTTTCTGCTCCTCTGATTAAGTCTCGGGTTTTAGAGAGGTCCTGCTCCCAGACTGTAAGCACACCAGTGTTTTCTTCCTTGTTGGATGGGGCTGGTTGACTGGAGTGTGTTGTATTTGGGTATTTCCTTTGTCCCACGTAGAAGTCTGGAGCTGACCGGAGCTGGGTACCCCCCTCCCCCGGGGTCACTTCAGTTCAGACAATACTCCAGCAGGTTGGCCTCTGTTGGCTGGTTCCTCGCAGGGCAGGCCTTGTTAGGAACGACAGAGGATTCCAGCCACTTGCTAAATGGCTCCTTTCCCACGTCTCTGCTGGAAGTCTGAGGGGATTGCTCTCCAGGATTTCCTACGGGGGACTCGTCAGGCCCCTAGAGGCAGTCTCACAATATTGTGGGGGTTCCCGTAAGACCGGGTCCCCTTGGAGTTTTTAACTCCCAGAATTGTCCACACTGAGCCTCTAGCAATTCTTGCACTCTAGTTCAGGCTTTCCCACTCCTGTTCTGGTCCCTGCAGTGGTTCCGCTCAGCGGCCCCTCCTCCAGGAAGCCATAACCTCCACGTCACTGGTCTCTCCCATCTGTGGGCAGCCATCTTCCTTGTGGCCGCCCCTCTCTAACCGCCCCAAAAAGGGTGATTGATTCTTCATTCGGTTGGCATTCTATTTCCTGTTAGGACAGGTGTCAACCCCAAGCTCCTCTAGAGAGGTTCTTAAATCAACAAAAATAATTTGCTTACTGACCTGTCTAAATATGGGGCTGATAATATGCCAACAAACACAATAATTATGAAACTGGAGTCATTTCCTGATACAAAGATTATGTCTTGAACCATGTTTATATGATAGTAGGTAGAGATTCAATAAATATCTTGTTATTTAATAAAGAAAAGTCAGCTTGATTATTTCAAGCCAAATAATTTAACTCTAAGAGCCTAATGATCTGAATCAGTTATCTATCTTGAATAAATTAACCAGCCAATTGTCAAATTTTTACCTTTTTTTTTCTCTGGTAGCTTTAGATCAAATACTACAACCACTTACTTCTTAAAACTCGTAAGACATTTGTCTTTACCCCAAAGGCTCCAATGAAATTAATAGGCCAAATTCCAACTAGAATGGAATCACTGATGGTGGAGCAGATTCCCACCACAACCAGCTACAAAACAACAACACAGGAGACAATGGTTTTCATTCAATGCATCAGAAGTAGGGCGAGAAGGTGAAATTCAGGCGGTGAGTCCGGAGATCACCCAGCTCTCACCTGGTGATCGCCCACTTCCCACTTCAAACTGTAACAAATTGGATGCATACAGTGGAAGACATCAGGGCACAAAGAAGGAAGTCTAAAATGTGAAGATGTGGGGGCACCTGTATGACAGTCGGCCGAGTGTCCAACTCGGCTCAGGTCATGATCTCGCAGTTCATGAGTTTGAGCCCTGCGTCGGGCTCTGTGCTGACAGCTCAGAGCTTGAAGTCTGCTTTGGGTTCTGTGTCTCCCTCTGTCTCTGCCCCTCCTCTGCTCTCTCTCTTTCTCTCTCTCTCTCTCAAAAATAAATACACATAAAAAATAATAAAATAAAATAAAATGTGAAGATGTATAAGATCTAATGGAAATAGGCTTACAGTAACCACAAAAATATATTAAGAAAGAGTTTTAGATAAGAAGGTTATAGATGAAATAAAAAATTAAACTATGAATCCAGGTAAAATAACAATGAACAACAGACAGACAAACGAGCATATAGTGGATAAATAATAAATGAAGGCTGAAATGGTTGATTTAACTCAATCATCGCACGCATACTGCCAATTCTAAGGCCGAGATTTCAGGCTGGTTGGGCAAGTTGGGCCCAGCTACACTCTGTCTCCCAGAGGCGTGTTGCCTATCAAGACAGGTTCTAAGAGTAGAAGGAAGGAGGGTGCAGGTGCACCCCACACGCATGGGGGAGCCGTCGCTCCTGTTGATGTCAGGCAAAAGATGAGCTGGGCTACCTCAACTCCAGAACTTTGTAATCATCCAAATGCAGTGTCAATCACGCACACAAAACAACACAACCACAACAGAGACGTGTGATCGTACACTCGTGTTGGGGATTTTCACACGTGTGTACCATCTGGATAGAAGCCTTTGTCCACACAGGGTGCAGATACGCATACGTTTTAGAAACTGCGTGTGTGTGTGTCACGCGGAGATATATACACAGATACGCCACGTACATAGACAAACAGAACCAGTGGAAAAACTTATTTCTCAGAGAAAGACAAATCCCACATGATCTCTTTTATATGTGGAAACAAAAACAAAAGCAAAAACAGACACGACCAAGGAAAGCTGAACTCAGACACAGAGCACAGACTGGCGCTGCAGTGGGGGGGCAGCCGCACGAGGGGATCGGCAGATACAGACTTCCACTTGTAAAATGAGGAAGTTCTGGCGAAGGAAGGTACAACATGGTGATTACACTGACTGATGCGCTATTGCGTTAGAAATGTGTTGTGACAAGACAGCCATTGTAACTGAAAAGTGGGCGAGCTACTTGAACAGATATTCCTAGAAAGAAGATACGGACATGGCAATACACTCACGAAAGATGCTCAGCATGGTGAGTCGTCAGGTGTGTACCCACCACAACGTTCTCGAGTCTCACTACCACTTAAAAAGATGAATGGAGCCAACTGTTGCAGAGAACAAAGCCAAAGGAGCCCTTGCGCTCTGCTGGGAGGGAGGCAGCGGGAAGGTCCTCCTGTGAAGCAATAGTAACGTTCGACGTACACCTGCTACCGGAACCACTGCTAAGTCCTTGTGTCAGAGAAATGAACACTTACATCCACAACAACGACTTGTGCCAGAATGTTCACAGCAGCTTTGTTCGGAGGAGCCACAAACTGGAAACAGCACACGTGTCTATCAATAGATAGATATTAATAAGTATCTATTAGATCTATCGATGTGTAAACAAATTGCCGTACATTCATACCATGGAACAATATTCAGCCATAAAAACAAATGAATCTTGATGCTCACAACACAGGTGCACCTCACAGCCTCATGGTAAACAGAAGAGCCCAGACTTAAATGAGTAAAACTGTATAATTCCACTCACAGAAATTCTGGAACAGGCAAAATACAAGTCAGGTCAATGTAGGTCTCAGGAGGGGCCTATTCATTGGGAGGAGACCCAAGAGAACTTTCTGGAGAGACAGTGATGTTCTGTATTTGATGGAAGGGGTCTCTCTGGTGTGTCTGTCTATCAAAACTCATCAAACTGCACACTAACAATATGTGACTTTTATTGTATGCAAATTATATGTCGAAACGGTTGATGCACAAGCATCAGGCCGAGTGAGAGTCCCCAGACCATCCAGTCTCTACAGCACGCTTCATCCAAGCGCTTGTGCTGCCCGCGCCTCAGGCTCGCACGAGCGACGCGGCGCCTGCATAAACACGACCACAGCCCGCCGTCTTCGCTGGGCTCAGCCAGGTCTGCAGACGTGTGCCTGTGTGTCTCAGGAAGGTGACGATCCAGGGCTAATCCGATTCTGACAGCGCCGACAACTTCGCCAGCCTCTCCCGCTGCCAAGTTCTGGGCGTCCTGAGAATAGACCTATTGTTTGCAATGCCAACAAGTGAAATTCTTTCATCCAAGACTGACTCACCCCCGGTCATGTTACCCAACTGAACTCTTCAGTAGTGTGAGCCCTTCCTTGCTGATGGCCGTTCACGACCGGTCACTGTAAGTCTCTATTTTGCAATTTCTAAATTTTCCTGAAGGATGCAGTTCTCTTGTCTCTACCTGAAGCATCAGTTATTAAAGTTTTATGAAATTTCCCCCAATTATGCTTTTGATTTACTGCTTCGAGCAGTCTGCATTATCTAGAATCCATCTGTGAGTGTCACTCACGATTTATGCTCTCTCCAGCTTACTGGCTTCATAGACTAAGCGGCGTTCCTGATTTCACTTCTTTATTTTCCTTCAAAGCCCAGAGAGTCCAATGTTTTCTACTTTGCTTAGATTGTTGTTTTGTCATTAAAATTTGTTTTGGCGCCTTCCCAGCTCTTCCATCAGTAGGTTATAATCTCACAATTAAAATGTCTAATTTATTTCCTCGTGTTCCCGATGTTATTGAAATTGGCTAGCACTCTCTAGAAAGGATGCCAAAATCTTAATAGGCACCAAGGTAACAAAACATTTTGTCTCCTTTTATTTTCTGTTTTCATTATGCTGACAAAATAAAATATTTAACCTATAGTCAGACGGAAATCAATTTACCTGTATTTATTTTAGAAATAAATTACTTTGCAACTTTAAATAAAGTTGCTTTTATGATTTTCCTTTGAGAAAGGAGGTATTGCCATAAAATGGAACGGTAAGACGTTAATTTTAGTAAAACTGTAACTTTAAAATGTAGCTTGCGGCTATGGACGATGCTCTACCAGAAAGGAGAGCAGTTTATCTTCATTGTCTTTTGGGGGCTGATCTGTCTATAAATTATTAATCTGACAAATAGAATAACAGTGCTGGAATTTTAAAAATGTAACCTGAAATTTAATTGCTTAGCCTTGGCACTCAAAATCATCTTTGTGAAGTTTTCTGCATTCTGATGTAAACTTCTAATCCTAATGGAAATAATTATTAAATTCATCCCACCAGTAGATGGGTCTGGACCTGTGGGCAGAGCAGAGCCTGTCGGTGGGTTTGAGGGTCTGTGTCTAGGGTGGTCTCTCGGGCTCTCAGCCTGTGAGGCTCCCAGAAGCTGACTCTCGGGCTTTCCACGGACTGTCACCCCAAACCCATCCTGCCGACCAGGAGGAGAGCGGTGCTGTAGAAGATTAGAACTGAGCATTTCTTCACTCATTGCTTCTGCTGGTGTTTAAAGTCCCATGAGGCACTGGGCTGCATCCACAGCCGAAAACAAAATGCCCCCCTTCGGACTCATGACAAGCAGGTGATGCTTGAAGGGACAGTGGTGAGTGGGTCCCGCCTCAGTGACCACGTGGGACGCAGGTGGGGGCTGTATCCTGACTGCTGCACAACAAGTCAGCCTGAATCCCAGTGGCTGAAGACAGCGATTTAGTTTTAGCCCCGGGGGTCTGTGGGTGCTGGGGCTGGAGCTCTGCCATGTTGGCACGCAAGACGGCACGCTCACGCATCTGGCATTGACTCTGGCTGCGGCCTGGCTGCTCAGCCCTCGGCCAGGGAGCCACAGTGTTTGGCCATGCCTGTGGGGGGCTTCTCCCACCACATAAGTGACCAGAGGGAACACACCAGGGGCAAACGTCCCAAGAGGCAAGGAGAGGAAGCTTCCAGCCCAGCCGAGGCTCTGTCCCGATGGTCGCAGTGTCCCTTACGCCGAGCTGCTTGCTCAGACGTGAGGGCGTCCTCCCGTCGTCAATGGGGCAAAACAACAAGAACAACAACGTCATCTCATGATGGGAGAGGCACCAGGTGCCGCTGCAGAGAGCTGGTGCTGGGGGGGGTCAGCTCTGGAAAATAAAATTTATCTCTGGCTCTAAGAGAGGTCCTGTGAGTGAGTGACATTTATTCTAAGGTCCCTTATTAACATCTTAAGTCCATTAAAGGTAAATCTAATGAACATTTATTGTTAGTGCACAGATGTCCCAACATTGTACACACGACAGGAGACCAGAGCCGCCTCTCTGTCGCTGCCCCAACAGCATAGGGCGTATCCTACGCAGTGGACGCCTCTAAGCAGGGGTGACCCAGAAGAGCAGGTGGACGGGGGCTCCGGGCAAATTGCATACTCACGGAGGACTTGGGCGCAGGGACGGTCAGGCGAGGAGGGAGGGGGCGGGACCTCGGGGGGCGGGAGGCAGGTGGGAAGAGGAGTGGGCGCGGCCTGGGGGCTCCAGCGGCACGTCTGGGACTTGCGCTGTTTTTCTTGGTGAGAAAGAAAAACCTATTTTAAGCACAGGAATTCTGTGACCAGGTATGCGGTTTCCAAAGATCATCCTGGCTGCTGGGTGCGCATGGACTGGAGAAGGCGGGCGTGGGGAAGGGGAGCCGGGTCCCCGGGGAGGCGGGCGAGCGGCTCACGGGAAGACTGGGGCTGAGCCGTGGTGGGGTGGAGGGCACATGTCTGGTCCAGGCACGTCACTGAGAAGCTGCACCAGCAGGACGTGGCGGGGACGTGCTGGACTGAGATGCCTTCCCGACCGCAGGTTTCCGCGGTGAAGCCGATGCTGTGGGGGGCGCCCGCTTCTAAGTCGGGGACGCTGGGAGAGGGGCAGGCGGGGAGAGCACTCGCTGGCCCACGTCCTGGCACCACCCACCGGAAGCCTGTGTTGGAGGGGGCAGCACGTCCGCAGCAGACCGGACCGCAAGCCTCGGCTGCCGTGTTCGGCCCCCTCTCCAGCGGCTGACGCCCCGAGTCCTGGGCGACGTGATCAGAATGCCATCGTGCTTCCACCTGGGAAGGAGGCGGGTCTGTAGGTAACATGGCGCCCTCATCCGGAGAACATTCTGGACTCTGGTCCCGAAGACCTCCAGCCTCCTCTTGTGGGGTCACAGGTTCTTGCCCGTTGGACGTTGGGTGTGACATGGAGATGGTCGGGCGGGGGAGGGGGGGAAGGGTGACGTCAGGATGAGGTGACAGGTCAGGGACACGTGGGGTACCAGACAGGGGACACGGGAACAGTCGGCATTGTTGTTCCCGGGTCAAGACCTTTAACCGTGTGTCTTACCCACAATCAAAAAGATCAAAAGAAAGCACCCTCCCACCTTTGAAAGGCTTGCAAGGCCGACTCCGCATAAGTGACAAGCGCCGAGAGGGGCCCAGGGCGGTCCCAGCGGCTGCTGGAGGGGTTCCGCGGAAGGGGGGATGTTTCCTCCTTCCGGAACCATCCGTGTCCAGGAGGGAGCAGCCCCCCACCTGCGGGCATGAGAGAGCTCCCTGCTTCCAGATACTGAAGGGAAAACCCTAACGACCCGGGGCCGCAGGTCCACCTTTCCTTTATAAAGCCGACTCCCAGACATCCCCCCAGGAGCTCCCCCGGTTTCGAAACAGGCCAGACAGACTCATCACATTGACTGTGTTTCCGATCTTGGTGCTCAGAGAATAATTTCATATTGGTATTTATTTCGCTCTAAATTAGCTATTTGCTTATTGACCCACCATAGTTATCTCAGCGGGAAATATATTGGAACTCTGGTTGCCAAACAGATATTCCGCAAACGATGAATAAAAGCATATGGGGAGGAGCCCCCCCAAGCCCGGGCCGCCGGTGCCCTGGAAGGCGCTCTGGCGGGCGGCCATGTGCCCCGCTGCACACAGGCTCGGGGTGACAGTGATCGATTCGGCAGCGGGGAGGTGTTAATGATATTCAGCGCGGATGGCTGAGGCGCTGATTTATCATCTCTGCATTTATCATTATGAAGAGGACGCCAGAGCTAATTAAAGTCTGGGCTAACAGGGTGACCGGGGATTCTGGTGGGCACCAGCGCCCAGAGAGACGAGGGAAAGTTTCCAGGAGAAAGGACACCAGCCTTACACCAAAGCCAAGTAACTTCATTCTGGGGGAAACCGGGTGCGGCACGTTCATCCTGGTAAACTGGGGGGCTTAGAGCGCATCTTGTATGTTATGCTGAAATCGCAGGCTGGCTAACACACAGTGACTGCTGTGTTCCCTGACTCGGCCCCCAGCCCCCACCCAACCCCATCTCAGAAAATCCTTACATTTGGGGCGCTTGGGGGGGCTCAGTCAGTTGAGTGTCTGACTTCGGCTCAGGTCGTGATCTCACGGTTCGTGGGTCCAAGCCCCGCGCCGGGCTCTGTGCTGACAGCTCAGAGCCTGGAGCCTGCCTTGGATTCTGTGTCTCCCCCTCTCTGCCCTCCCCTGCCTGTGCTCTCTCTCTCCCTCTCAAAAATTAATAAAATTTTAAAAATTAAAAAGAAGAAAATCCTTACATTTAAAAAATGTTGTTAAACATTGAGACCCCTGGATTTTGTTTGCTAGGCACAGCCCAGTTCTCCATTGCTGCTTCAGGATTTTCTGGAATTTTCTCCATATTTAAGCTGAAAGACAAATTCTGGACCGCGTATTCCCTCCTTCAGTGCTGACCGCTGGCACACATGCTCAGGACAACAGGAGTGCTGTACACACTCCGCAAGCTTCCAGTTCCAAAGTGTAAGTTTCCTCAATGCATTTTCATTAGTTCGATTCCCCCCCTTAGTATCCATGACAATAAATGGCATCATTAAAGAATGCAATTTAATTTTTCCTTTATGAGTTTTAATTAGACACTGATATTTTGATTCTTCTTCTCCACCGAACACCGATCTATAGCGTGTCGTTTGGGGAGGTTCAACTCAGTTCTTCATCGTGAGGTTGATCCAGGAAAATCGAAGGTGCCCTTGGAGAAAGCTCTCTGCAGAGGAGAACGGACAGACTTTCCTGAAGAACGTTGATCTTGATCTTGTGTAGCACTAGGGGACTCTCTGAGGGCCCCTTCCCCTTCTGAGTGGAAGCCGGTGGCTCCCACACAGCCTGACTTGACGAGGTAACAGGAAGGGGAGGAAAGAGTTAGTGTCGCATTTAATGGCGTCAGTCCCAATTTAAGGCAAAGATTACAGGAGGCTATTCTCCCTGTGGTATGAAGGAGGGGACACATTCCTTGAAAGGACACGGGAAACGACCTTTGTGTCCACCCTGTCCCTGTCCCTGTGCGGGACCCTTGACTTGGGGGAAGGTCACCCCGGCTGCTCTGTGTGGGGGGAGCGTCCTCACCGGGTGTGCCGTGGCGTCCTGGGCCGGAGGAGAACAGTGAACACTGCTGGGCAGCTCGGTGGCATGCGGAGCCGGGTCTTCTGCCCCGGACCCCAGCCGTGCCCTCCGCGCTGTGCCCGGGCTGAAGGCTGACTTCCTGGTTTGCTTCGCAGCCCTCCCAGGGGGGCGCGGAGATGGCATCCTCAGAGCCCCTTCCCACCCACAGTCGGAGAAGCGGCCAGGCTGTGGTGGGGGCGTGTGGCCTCTGGGTCCACGTCGCTACAGTGAGGTCGCTGGCAGAGTCCACGTCGCCACCGTGGTGCGAGGAGTGAGATGCGGGGCCGGCAGGACAGACGCCCGGCCGGCGCGGAGTCGGTGGCTGTGCGTGTTGGCATTCCTTGTTTTTACATTCTTGGTGGTGTGCGCCGACCCGAAACACCGCTCCAGGAAAGGGAGAAGCTGAAAAATGATGAAGATGTAAGAATTAATTTTCAGAAATTAAAACTGCTTTCTCCCCACACATTTTGAGCTGGCGGTGTGATCAAGATGATATGAAGCATCCGTCTTGCTGTGTTACCCTCTCTCTGAACATTAGGCACCGGAGCTCACGGGAAGTGGAGCCTAGAGCTTTCTTGCCCCTCCAGTCTGGCAGCCTTCATGTCCCCGAAGATGAGTTCCAGGAGCCAGAAGGCCACAGAGGCCTCGCTCAGAGCCGGGCTGTATCCCTGAGACCTGATCAGAGCCAGGTGTGCGGCCAGTGTGTGTGGAGTGAGGGGTTGGGGGGGGTGCGTGGGTGGGGAGGTGGGGGGTAGTTGATGGGTGGAAGATGAATGGTTGATGGATGGATGGATGGATGGATGGATGAATAGATGGATGGATGGATGGATGGATGGATGGATGATGGGTGGATGGATGAGTAGATGGATGGATGGATGGATGATGGGTGGATGGATGAGTAGATGGATGAATAGACGGATGGATGAATGGATAGCGGGTGGATGGATGGATGGATGAATGAACGAACTTGGGGCGTTCAACCCAACTTTCACCTGACACACTCAGAATACGACATTGGGTTGCTATCCTGAGGTCTGTCTCTCTCTAACTCCTACTCTGAGCCCATTCTCAGTTTAATAGCACCTTGGCTCCCAGAAATGTCAACGCCCTGCTCCCGAGGTGCTGTCCTGCTGTTAGGTCTGCCTGGAGCCGGGTTGACTTTGACACAGGTCATGTGGAATCCAAGGAGGGCCCCTCCTTGCCCTCTCTCCGTGCTGCCCAGTAACAGCCCAGCTCATCATGACTCCGCATGGCAATGGAGCTCTCTGTAATGAATGTAGCTTTCTGAATACAGTCACAAGGAAAGATCATGTGATATAACGATCAGAAATGTACACTTCATTAAGAGTGATAAAGCTGGCCATTGGGGAAATGAAGCTTTCTCTTACTAGTAACTTTTAAACACTGTGATTTGACATGAATTTGTCTCATGGATGAGCCGAGTTACTCTGGATCTACAGTTGTGAGCATGTAGCATGCAAACGGTGTGGCCCAATTAGACCCCGGTGAGCCAGAGGTGAGGCCGCAGCAGGAGGGATGCGGGACTCTGCCCAGCGCTCTGTTCATTATCTTCCCCTTCATTAAGTCACTAAGCTTGTGCTTCACCCGAGATAGGAAGAAACTGATTTTCCATCTCATGGTTTGAATTCTGGAGGTCCAGCGCTCTCAAAATATATGAACTCCCAGGAGTAGGTTAGGCACCATTACCACCCACACGGCCAGCTGTACCATCAAAAGGCATTCATTAAGCACATAATTGTGCATGGCGCTGAGTTAGGTGAGCAGAGAAGTAGGTCCTGAATTTCGTGTCTTCTGTGCAGTTACTGGGCTTACAAGAGAGTGGACAAAATGCTGGACCAAGATGCAAAGTAGAGAATGGGGTGAAGTGTGGGTAGACCTTCAGAGGAGACATGCGGAGGGAAAGAGCGCTCCCGCAGAGAAATCCCCAAGGACAACTAAGAACTTTCTCTCTCACTTGGGTAGGGACAGGCAGGACCACCAGGCAAATCCGGAAACTTGAGGGCAGGCACTGGTTGGGCAAGAGATCCCAGGTGCTACTGATGCTGGGAGAGGTTGCTTGTAGGGGGTCGTGGAGAAAGACGGGGGATGGGGTCGGGCAGCCTCTCTGATTCCTGAATCCCAACGATAAGTTTCTGGGAGAAAGTCAGACCTGGACATCTCTGCTCAGAATGGTCATTCTTCCCTCTGTCCAATCCCTGTGACCAGGGGCAGGGACACACTGATGGGCCAGTGAGCACCCTGCTCTGGGCAGACCCTCCCAACGGGCCTGCTGCAAACCTCATCAGGACCTTTGTAGATGCAGCATTTCAATCAGAAGACAGCATGGGCTGCCTGGGGGGCTCAGTCGGTTAAGCCCGACTTTAGCTCAGGTCATGATCTCAGGTCTGTGAGTTCGAGGCCCATGGTGGGCTCTGTGCTGACAGCGCAGAGTCTGGAACCTGCTTCAGATTCTGTGTCTCCCTCTCTTTACCTCCAACCCGCTCATGCTCTGTCTCTCTCCCTCTCAAAAATAAACATTAAGAAAAAAAGAGGAAAGCACATACCGCTTTGCCTCCGAGACTTCTTGTTTTAGTTTGACGTAGTTTCCTTTTGCTCATTTTCATCACACTGAGTTACTTCTTGTCACTACTGGGGTTCACGGGCGGCTCATTTGAAGCACCGTTGCCTGAGCGCTGGTGATGGTCTCCTGTCACGTCACCACCGTCACCGTCAGCGGGACGCGTCCAGACTCCCAACCGCTCCCTCCTGTCCACCTGCAGTCGATCCCTGTCCCAGACATGACCACTGGTGAACCCTGATCTGCTTCCGGTCACTATGTTTTACCACTTCTAGGCTTTTCTGTGAGTGGAATGATTTTGCGAGTCTTTTGCGTCTGACTCTTCCTTTAGCGAAACTCTTTCACGATTTATGAGTGGTGGACACAGCAGTGTTCACCCTCCGCATGAGGAGCCGTGCGGCCGCGTGTGGGTGTTCTGGGCCGTGTTGTCCACGCCGCGGCAGACGCTGCCTGAGCCTGTCCAGCTCAGACCCCGGATGACGCTGCCGTGAGCATGAGCGTTTGTGGGGTGCCTGCTCCCTGTTCTCGGGCAGACCCGGGGCGGAACTGCTAAGTGGCGGTGATGTTGAATTTAACAACACACCAAACATACTGTTTTCCAGGACGTTTTTTCTCCTCATTGTACGTTTCCATCATCAACACGTTCCCTGTCTCACTAACACTTGATATTTTCCAGTTTTTCACTTTACCATCGACGTGGTGTATATTATTGAGATATTAATGAGACGCTTAACTAGCATTCTTGGGTTTTCATGACTATTTTTAATGCCGTGCTAACTCCATCGATGGGACTCCTGTGGAAGCATTCAGGGCTTGGTGTGTAGTGACCATGAAACAAGCACCGTACCTGCGATTGTCATTGGTGCCCTCTAATGGCTCCGCCAGCACTTAGGAGCAGAAGTGCATTTCAGAGCCAGGCAGCGCTGCCCTGGGGACTCTAGAGCATGCTTGCACATGTGGGACTCCGAGTTCAAGGCCCCGGGTGTGTGTTCGTGAACGCTGAGACCCTGCCTCTTTGTTCTCTTTGCTCTCAGCACCCCACAGGTGCCTACGGCCAGCGTTGTCTCCATTCAGCCGGCTGGATGTCACTTAAACCATTAGGTGTTACTTTCTTTGGCTGGCTCAAACAAAGCCCACAACCCTGACTACACTCTCCAGGCTAAATCAGACTAGTTTTGAAATTTATATTTAATAAATACTCAGCCTGTGGCTCAGATCCGGAAAGTGCATGGCTCCCAGCACAACTTAATTTTTGTGCTTTTGTTTCTGTTTTGTTCTCTAGAGAGAAAGAGAGAGAGCAAGAGAGCACAGGCATGTGTGAGCAAGCTTGGGAGGGGCGAGGGGGGGAGAGAGAGAGAGCGCGCTCTCCTCAAGCAGGCTCCACGCCCAGCACAGAGCCCGATCAGCGGCTTGATCCCACAACCGTGAGGCTGTGACCTGAGCTGAAATCAAGTCAGACACTTAACTGACTGAGCCTCCCAGGGGCCTAGTGACAGTTTCGTCATAACTCTGTGTGCCTGTCATGGCCTCAGTGCGTCTCCTTAAAATCCATATGCTGACGCTGGACTCCAGGGCACTTGCAGTTTGGAGACGGGGTGTTTGGGAGCTTGGATGAGACCAGGGGGTGGGGTCTGCCTGGCGGGGTTGGTCCCCTTACAAGACAGACTCCAGGGAGCTCGTCCTCTGTGTCCCCCACGGCGGGCATGGGGGGCAGTGAGAAGGCTGCTCTCTGCAGTCCAGGAAGAGGGCTTTCATGGGAAACTGACCATGCCAGCACCCTGAACTTGGACTTCTAGCCTCTAGACCCATCGCTCTCAAAGCTCCACCTGGTGCTGGAACCGCATCTGTCTGCTGCCCCCACACCGTATCCTAGGAGACAGGTCTCACGGACTAACTCCTTTTGTCTGCGGTCTTTTAAAAATAAACACTAAAGAATAGAAAGTAGATTATTGATTCTTAGGGCAGAAGAAGGGCAGCGTGGGGTGCAGAGTTTCTTTTAGGGGTGCCAAAAGTGCCCTGAAATCACACAGGGGCGGTGGCCACACAGCTCTGTGGATGTACTGAAACCCATGCATGGTCACTTCTGAGGAGTGACCTTGACGGTGTGTGCATTGTGTCTCGATGAATCTGCTAGCAAAATACAGCGGACCAGGGATGGGCACACCGGTTCTTCTTGAGACGCCAGTGCTTTGACTGAAACGTTGGTTCCGGTGCCTGGACACTGGGACAGTCCCAGGCCGTCCGTCCTCCAGGCGGAACTGGAAGGAGCCCGGAGAAGCACAGCGACATGGCTGTCTGCCACGCGTGCGTCAGAAACCTCAGGAGACCAAACAGGTGTCTGGACGCGTGGGTCCACAGGGACTGCTGCTTTCGATTACTTTATGACCGAATATTGAATAAGGAGTATCGTATATTTAATAACTCACACTCTATTAGAAAAACTTTCAAAGGCCATGGCGCATGACATGATAAGCAAGCGCTGAAGATGGTTTACAATCTCTTTACCGGAGTTTCCGATACCACGGACTATATATGCTGCTCTTATTGATCGATTTCTAATAGCTATTCAGTTAAGCCCTGTTAGAATATGGTAATTAAGTGATCTAGGGCAGATTAACTCACCAAGCAATTTCAGCGGCTTCTGGATAATCAGGCGTGCGTAGGAGGCCTGCTGGGCCCCGATGGGGGCTTCCGGGGCCTTCTGCCGCTCATGCCTCCTCCGGCACCTCTGGAAGGACTCTGCCTCTTGCAGCTGCCGGCGGCTCCCTGACGGGAGAACCGTGGGGAAAGAATGAGAGAAAATGCGTTTTGCCCGACCTGCCCGAGGTGCTTCGGAACCTTCGCTTCCGTGGCTCAGGCCCGACCATCTCCGGGAAGACAGGAGTGTGCTGGAGGCCGTCCGGTGGCCACGTGGGGCGCCTGTAGACCCCGCTGGCTTTAAGTCCAAGTGTCCTCTACCTTCAGATCTAGATGCCTTCCTTCTAGACCAGAGCTGCCCAATAAGAAGGGTGACATGAGGGGCGTCTGGGGGCTCAGTCCGTTGAGTGTCCGACTCTTGATTTTGGCTCAGGTCACGATCCCAGGGTCTTGGGATCAAGCCTCGCATTGGGCTCTGCACTGAGCGTGGGTCCTGCTTGGACGTCTGTCTCTCTCTTTCTTCCTCAGCCCTCTCCCTGTGCATGCCCCCTGTGCATTTCTCAAGAAAAAAAAAAACAAATAAACATGAAGAAAGAAGGCTGATGTGAGCCACGTGGATGGTTTCAGATTGTTTAATATTCATTTTTAAAAGAAGCGAAAAGGAAGAGGTGAAATTTTAAAGCTCGGGATACCTGAAATATTATTATGTCAACATGTAACTAATAGAAATAATTATTAATTAGATACTTTGCATTCATTTTTACTGAATTAATTCTTCAAAATCTGTCATTGGATTACATTTGGATCACATCTCAAATTGGGCACCCAATTTTCAACGGTTCACGTGAAATGTTTAGTCCTGGCAAAAGACTAAATTGAACGGGAAAATCGTTTACATTGCTTCAAACCTTAAAATCCAAATTAACATACAGGTTACTTATGCGTCTAAATGTGAATTAATTCAGATTAAAATGCCAAGCTCCGTCTCTCAGTCTCACCAGCCCCATTTTCAGCGCCCAGCGGCCCGCGTGGCTGGCGGCTCTGGCCTCAGACAGTGCAGGCCTCGGTTGTGCAGCGTCGGAGCCAGGGGGCCTGGGGCAGGACGGAAAATAATCACCCTCCGGTCCCATCAATTACCTCACTCAGACTCGAAGGTGTGCACGGCCATTTCCTTCTGACATAAATAATGGGTATGTGGAGACAGGACTTGTAACTAAGAAGGATTTGAACTTGACTTGTTACTTTCCAGGCTCTGCGATTAATTCCACACCCGGGAAGGTCCGTGAATCACGCCTCTGACGCACACCGGAGGAGCTCCTGGGAGGCGTACGGCGTCCGGCAGACCGCAGCACGCTGCACAGCTGTGTGGACGCCCCCTGGAGCGCGGGCCCAGGTGGCCGCGGGAGGGCCCGCAGCTCCTCGGTCCTCGGGAGGGCAGCGCGCTGCGTGGGGAGAGCGGGTCTCCGGTGCCCTGCCCTCCCGTCCCGGAGGGACCACCTCACGCACATCCTCTCCGCTGCCCGGACACCACGCCCACTGGGCTACAGCGTCTCTGCGCCCCCCGCGGCGGCCTCACCCCCGTGAACCCCGGGGGCGGCTCCGCGGGCTGGGCTGCTCCCCCGTGGTGACCTCCACCCGCCAGCCAGCCCGGAGCGCGGAGCCCCTGGGCTTGCGGGGTGAGCGGGCGTTTTCGTGTCCTTGTGGTACCGGGAGCAGGATTCAGGCACCAGAGCGAGGGGGGGATATAATGAAAACCATCCGCCGCCGTCTTCTCCAGTGTCTTGAGCTGAATTTCGAGAACAAGTAGAAGGCACCTTATAATACGTCTTTCTTCTCCGGGAGCACATCTGGAAGGAGACCCACAACTGCTTTCTTGTTGTCGTGAGGTCTGCGCTGGCGCGGAAGGGGCGCGCGCTCCGGGGGCCACACCAATCATTTTAAATTGGGCTGAGAAAGACCGTTTCGTTCCGCTCCACCCGAACTTTCCAAACCCTTGGTTCAGACCCTGGAGCCCCCGGCCGCCGCCCTCCCCCGGGCCTGGGGCCCACCGCCCGGACGTCAGGCCTCTAGGAAAACATCTTGAATGTGTTTGGCTGAAAACCGGAGTGCGTCGGCGTCAGGAGATGGCTAGGGTTTGCTAGGAGGCGTTTTCTTTCTGCTCTGCTCGGGGCTGCTTCAGCATACCGACGTGTGCACACACACGCACACCGAAATTAAGGGGGAACGACCCAGAAGTTTTTAACAAAGTAATGGAAAATGCACAAGTTTTGAAAAAGAAAAAGAAACATTTGGGCCTGAGTCGCCTCTGGTCAGGCCGGCCGGCCGCGGAGCCCCAGGTGACAAGGGCTATCTCCTCAGGCAGAGGGGACGAGTCTCCAGACACACAGGCCTCTGCGTTACGTCCGGGCCACCGGAGCAGCCTCGGTGTGCGCAGACCAGGCGAGGCACCAGCCGGCGACCACCCGGCGGCGGCTCTGAGCACGCCGATCCCTGTCCCCACTGGTGTGCGTCCAGACCTGCCGCGAGGCAGCCTGAGCCTGGGGCACGGAGGCCGGTGGAGGCCCACGGAGAGAGAGGAGCAAAGGCTCTGAGGCCTGCCCGGCGGCGTGCATCCAGGGAGCAGCTCAGATTGCGTTCTGGTGTTTTCTGAGCGTCTCTGAGATACTCGACTGGGAAGGAAAACATCATTAGTTCTCTGACCCCCTCGGCCAGCCAGACGTCGGGAGGCCGGTCAAGGGCATGACAGGCCCCCCTCTGTGACCAGAGGGGAGCCGGGCGATAACGGCCCGTCCCAGCTCGAGGGGAGCAGACGCCGCTTCCACTCTTCTCAGGGCCTCGCAGACCCCTGCTGCTTTGCCCCAGATCAGAGTGTAGACGGGCCAAGTGCACTTGAGCTCCGGGGCGGAGAGGAAGTGGGAAGCCACAGGCATAGAGAGGCATCGTGCCCTCGGCCAGGTGACAGCTGTGCTTCCACATCCAGGTAATAGGGAAATTTTGAATTATTTATACACGGGTCCGGACCTCTGCGTGGCCGTCAGCAGCTGCCGAGAGCTGGGGTTCAGGAGCTGAGCGCGGGGCTGGGTGGGGGCCCAGTGCTCCTCACAGACGCTGAGGTGCTGCTGCGCCCCCTGGAGCCACGGCACACGCCCAGTGGCGCCCCCAGATCTTCAGCTACCCTTTCCCGGGTCACGTGGAGGAGCGAGGGGCACCGGCAAGGCCCAGCCAGACACAGGGGTCCGGGGGCAAGGGGGACGCTGCCCAGATCCCGAGGGCGTCTGCGGGGGCGTCCAGGGTGGGGATTGACGGCGGGTTTGGTCTCCGTCCGCAGCTGCCAGGCCCCAGGCTGGGAGGGGGGAGGACAGGC
This sequence comes from Suricata suricatta, assembly GCF_006229205.1. Taxonomy (NCBI): domain Eukaryota; kingdom Metazoa; phylum Chordata; class Mammalia; order Carnivora; family Herpestidae; genus Suricata; species Suricata suricatta. The sequence continues at coordinate 146,418,156 of NC_043705.1, forward strand.
AGGTGGGCGCCACGCCAGCCCCCCCCCAAGTCCTGGGCTCCCTCTCCTTGCCTCTTTCCTTCCCCCCCAGGTCCGATTTCTTTCCTTCTAGCCGAAATCGTTAGGGCCATTTGCTGCCCCCTTTCTCTCCAGTTTAAAGACTGTTTCTCCCCATCTCCCCCACTTTTCTTCGGTCTGCTTCAGGCCAGACTGCTTGAGACCCTTCCGGTCCTCCCTCCTCTCTGCCCTTCCTGCTGTTTCTGGTTTCACAGTGTTCTAAGGTGACCTGGAGCTCTGGTGGTGGCTCCCTGCTGGGCTGATGACACTGGGTTGGGGGAGGGGCAAGGCAGGCTCTCGAGGAGCTGACCAGGGTCTTCCCTCATGCCCTTTCCTCCTGGGGGTGCTGCGCCCGGACCCCAAGGTCTCCAGAACCTTCTGCCTCTGCCTTTTGTGGGAAGGGTCCCCAGAAGGTGCCCCGGCCTGGTGGCACCCTGGACGGCCTCTCCTGCAGGCTGCGGGCATCAGGCTTCTCCAGGGACCAGCAGCCCCTGCAGTGGACTGGCTTCCACACAGCTGCCTCTGGGAGGTTGGAATAAAAGGATTCTTTCCCTTGACAATGACCTAAGATAGACCTGCCAGACAAATTCTGAAAGTACGGCTCTTCTCCGCTTCTCCTCCTCGAAAGGACACAAACACAACCACACAAAACCGGATGGAGGCAGATCTTTCAAAAAGAACCACCGCAGCAGAAAGAGCACATCTTAAAATAGCTCCCGGGTTCAAAGTCTCCCTGCGGGAGCGCGCTGAGGCCTTGTGCCCAGGTTCAGCCTCCTGCACCAGGCGGCCTGGTGGCAGGGGGGGGGGGGGGGGGGGGGGGGGGGGGGGGGGGGGGGGGGGGGGGGGGGGGGGGGGGGGGGGGGGGGGGGCAGGGCTATGTCCCAGCTACAAATGCATCGGGACCGGGGGAGGGGGCCGGCAGTCCACTCCGTGGGGGACTAAGAGCAGGGAGCGCACGACAGAACAGACCCCCTCTGCAGCTGAGCGCCCGTGCGCCCAGGGCCGGAGACCCGCCCAGACAGCCACGCCAACACAAGTGCAAATCCACCCTCCTCCGACACGCGGGGGACAGAGAAGAGACAACTTTACACAAGTTGTTTTCACGGCTGCTCTTTGTGACAAGGGACTTCTGCTCCCTGTCAGCCCAGTGCCATATGCTGTAGGAAACCAGGGCCCTTGAAGAAGGAGCAGCTCCTGAATTATTGATCAATGATTAGCAAATGCAATCGAAATTGTAGACTTGATGTTGTGCGCCGATCCATAATTTATGAATGGACAAAATAGGAGGTGGTGGAGGTAGTGGTAGGTGATTTCAGCCCCGTATTGATTACTTAAAACAACAGGAGGGGAGTGTAGTGTGGCAGATGGAACAAAGGCGGACAGCTCCCGGCCGGCCGGCCGCGCGGGCGGAGCCGGGCCTTGGTGGCTGCGGAGGCAAATTCATTTCTATTGTGCCTCTTTGATCCGCACGCTGGTCCATGAGACCAAAGGACATATTTGTTTATAATTTATGTATTCTCTCGCTATGAAAGATTGATGGTGCTCTATTAGATACTCCAGGATCTAAATTTCCAGATAGTTTGTACTGTGACAGCCGGCAGCGCAGTGCTGTAAAGTGTCCTCAGCCGTCCCCAGCAGAGGGGCGCCCTGGAAGGCTGTGCCGGTGGCCCGGCAGGCGGCGCCCACACCCATTCACCCCCCCCACCCCGAGCTGCAGCCCCACCTCTGAGACAAGCAGGTGGAAAACTCGGCCAGGACTCGGGCAGAAGGTGACCTGATCCTAACCCCGCGGGCTGGCTGGTCGGTGGACGTTGTCTCCTCCTGCGGAGTTTGGGAGAGGACAAGCTGGCGCCCCCAGTCTGTAGATACTGTATATAGAGAAGCACACCGTTTTAAGTGCGTACATAATAAAGGCAGTTTGGTCAACTTAGAGCAATGGGGGGGGGGGCGCGATTTTGCACCCAGGGGAGATGGAGACAGCAGAGAGCATCTGGGGTAGTCACAGCTGGGGAGACTGTGTAGAAGAGAGGGGCACAGCTAAGCACACTCCAGGGGACAGAGGGACACCCCGGTGCCCACCACAGCCACATCCTCATGTTCAAGGACACACACTCTTTGCAGCCAAGGGGTGCTGGTGCTAGGTCTCCCAGAACTGGGAGCTCCTAATGGGGGCTGTACCAGGCTCCAGTCCAGAGAGGATTCTCTGAGCCCCTGCATAGCCGTCTCCTCCCCGGTCAGGTCGGGAACAAGCTGTGTCTTGTGTGGTATGGAGGCAGCTCAGACAGGGCCCAGAGCCGGGTACACAATATGCGTTCGGTGCCTGTTACTGTTTTACTACGTTCTTTAGGACTCCGGGCTTCACTGAGCAGGACAAACCCACACCCGTCACATTAGGGATTCCACTGTGCAGGCTCTCATCTCTGCGGTTTTCTGTCTGTCTACCTATCCGTCTGTTATCTATCTATTATCTATGGAGATTGATTAAATCAACCAAGACAACGTTCCTAACTCTGAGCCCAAAACCAAAATGTGGTGTGAATTGAGAACAAGAAGGCAAGTTTTTTTTTTAAGTCACTCTGTGCCTACGATCTGTACAACCCTATTAAAAAAAATTGCATCCTAGTGTTAGAAGTGACCGGAGGAACCCACGGAAATTGCTCTTGAAAGTCCCGGCAAAATATGAGAGTTTGGGAACATTGGCACATTCTGGAGAAAACAGAGGCGGCTTTTGAAATCAGTTTGAAACTCCTGCCCTCTATTGTTTTAAAAATGTAAAACAAAGCAAAATGGAATTTGCTCACAAGAGCCTTCACGGTTTTGAGTCATCTTTTTCTGTTTCTGACTAAAACGGACATTGAGCAGTTGTTGGCAGCTTCCGAAACGTTTCGTGCTCAGATCGAGGAAATCATGAAACAACCTACATACCCAGTGGGTCCTAAACCTGTGAAGAACGTTTATTGCTTTATAAATGCAGCTGCGTTCCACATGCAGGGTGCACCCCGCACCCTGCACCCAGGGCGCTGGGCCTTCTGTGAAGGGCACGTCCGCTGGAACCAGGACGCGAGTCCGGCGCCGCTGTCCGGGCGCTTCGTCCGCTCCAGGCCGGGCCAGCCGTGAACTCCCAGGAGCCCGGGACGTCTCGTCGGTTCTCAGGAAGCCTTGCTGGCCACTGAAAGTGATTCGAGTCGGCGTGCTGGGAATCTGCAAGGGAAGGTTCTGGACTGACAAGCAAACCTTGCCGTCTGCTACGTTCCGGCGCTCTGACAAGGTGGTCCCCTGAGAAGGCCCAGCCGCCCCCGGCGCCGAGGTCCCCTGCAGAATCCCCAGGAGATACCGTCCCCTGGGGGTCCCCCAGGTGCTGAGGTCCCCTGAGAGGTCTCCCAGAGGGTGTTGTCCCCTCTGAAGTCCCCAGGCTCTGTGGTCTTCTGCGAAGTCCCCAGGAGACCCCTTCCCCTCGGAGGCCCCCCAGGCTCTGCGGTCCCCTGGGAGGCCCCCCAGGGGTGTGGTCCCCTGCGAAGTCCCCAGGTGCTCCCATCTCCTGGGAAGTCCTCCGGGTTGCACAGTCCCTGGGGAGGCCCCCCGGGGGCCGAGTTTCCCTGGGAGGCCCCCCAGGCGCTCTGGCCCACTGGGAGCCACACAGGTGTGGCGCTTATTTCTGGACACTCCCCCTTAGAAATGTAAGGTCCATTTATGACGTGCCTCTTGAATCTGGACAGGTCCGAACCCCTCCTGTGGTAGGGCAGGGCAGAGGGGACATGAGGTGACATCTGAGGTGAGGTCATAAAAGGCCAGCCAGCTGAGGCCTCCCATAGTCCCCGGCAGCTGTGAGCAGCCCCTCCAGAGATCTGCCTGTGCTGAGGCTACGGTGCCAAAGGGCCACTGGGGGTGCTCAGGCCAAGAGTCCTGTCTGAGTCCCGGCTTTTGGCCAGACCAGATGTGGAGGGCGCCTTCTGAGAGCTCGGACCAGCCACCTGCCAGCGGAATGCACAGAGCATCCATGCCACGGGGACCGAAGAATCACCCAGCTAAGCCCCAAACACTCCTGAACCACGCGATGATGAAGGAACCTGATGAAACAGTTGGGGTTTGAGTTCCCTAAGCTTAGGTGCGGTTTGTTAGACCGCAATAGACACTGCAATGCCAGACCAATCCAAACTCCAAGGGGGCGAGACTCTGGGGCCACTGCACCAATCCAAACTCCAAGGGGGCGGGACTCTTGGGTCACTCCACCAATCCAAACTCAAAGGGGGCGGGACTCTTGGGTCACTCCACCAATCCAAACTCCAAGGGGGCGGGACTCTGGGGTCACTGCACACACATGATATTTTTCAAAGAGGAGGGACTCTGGGGGGGGGTCACAGCACACACTGACAGTTATCGAGGGGGCGGAACTCTGGGGTGGAACTTTCCACATTCGTTATCAACTGACTCTGCTGACCCCCATTCCTGCTTGGTGGTGAAAAGTTGCCTTATTTGTATTTTACAGGTAAATTCAATCACACCCAGTGATTTCTCCGCCAACCCCCAGTGTCCTCTGTCCCCCTCCTCAAAGCTGTGTCTCCACCCGGTCCTGAGAGTGGCTCCCGGCAGTGGCTCTCAGAGTGGCACCTGCAGTCTGTGGTCACCGTCACAGGCCTTCTCCCTAACCACCTGAAGGTCCCCAGGGGACACCGCCTGCCCAGGTGCCCCTCTCTGCAGAAGGCCTCTCCCAGCCAGTGGGCTTCCCTCTGAAAGCAGAGAAACTTCCAGACAGATTGCCAAGGCCCCTCCAGCAGCAAACCACGCCTGGCCATGCGAGGAGGGGTCCTTGCTGCTCGTGTCTGGCGGGCACAGCCCCTTCTCAGCGTCTCAGATGGAGGGAGGTTTGACCATTGGTCCGTGGCAGCCAGTCTACTGAGGAGGGAAATGGGGAGGAGGCACAGCGGCCGTGACTCTGTCTGTGTAGATGTTATGCACGGACTAGACGGGTGTCTTCCAAATCCCATGTTCCTCACTATGTGCTCCAGACTCAGGGTCTGTGTGCTCAACCAACTTGAAGATCAACAGCAACACCCTTTCACAGAAAAAGCCTGGTCCTCAAAGACCAAGAAGGACTTGTCTTTCAAGACAGACTCTGCTTTGCATTTAAGACAAAACAAACAGTCACACAACAGCACCAACTATGAAAACACCTTCCCGTAGAAACCCACTGACTTCCTGTTCCCCCGGCACCCTGCCGCCTCATCTCCCCGGGGGCATGGACAAGGGTGTGTGCACACGTGTGCACCTGTGTGTTGGGGAGACAGCTCTGAGGAGGGAGAGGGTCAATTTAAAAAATATCAGTTTGTGTCTCTGGATTCCATCCAGTCATAGATAAATGCAGACATTTACGAAATACAGCTGCCTTTTGCCTCAAAATCGTGGGTGTATAAGACCAAACAAAGCTGTGTCACAGAGATGAAGCTGGTAAGAGGCAGGAAATGCCATAGGAACATCTCAATGCTAAGGGGTCAGAGCGTTGGGCAAGTTCACCTAAAACAGACCAGACCTTTTCTCTGACGAACTGTCTCCAGGGTCCTTTTGGGGGAAGAGCTGAGCATGGCCCATCGTCCCTCCGCGTGGTGGGAACACATGATCAATGGAGCGATGGTGGTCCCCTGGCCGAGGGAGGTGGACATGTGGCCGTCCACTTGCCTCCACCTACAGAGTGTCCACCGGCCACTCTGCTCTCCCTGGATGACATGGCCAGGCTGTCTTCGCTGACCGCCCTGCCCGGCGCCCGGGCCCAGCCCGGTGGTTGGACACCCTAGGGACCCTTGGCCGCACGACAGGGATCTCAGCGCCCGGGGCGTGGGACAGTGGGCTCGGGTGATGGAGCTGTGGTGCCCGAGTCTGGCTTTCCCGCCGTCTTATTTCTGTCACGGTGTCAGGACCGGGGCTGATGCCAGAGGCCGAGGCCCGAAGACTGAGGGGTTCCGACCCCCTGCCTGCTTCTGCGAGCCGGCCTCTGCCCGTTTCTTAGGGAAATTCTGCCTTTTAAAGATTAATTGATTCCCTGAACTTAAACATAGTGCACTGCGTGTGGGGGAACCCTCCCTTTGTAAAGCTGCTGAATGATTCAGAGGGTCTCATTATTTCAGCGGGGCCACCCTGCTCTCCAGCTGTCACCACCATATGCTGCGCCCGCCCGTGGACCATGGCGGCGGGCAACCAGGGCCCCGGCCCAGGGGACAAGGCGGTGGCCCCGCGAAGCCTTCTCCTCCCGGGAAGGAAGCCGCGCTTTGGCCTCAGCCGCCTGCCGCCTCAGGAATGACTGGGAGCTCACGGGCAAGCGGGGGTGCTTCCGGCGCCTTTGAGAAGGACGCCGGTCACAGCAAAGCATCAGGACGGACAGAACTGTGCTGGGTCCCGTTAGGGCACTTCTGCGGCCAGCCGCGACGCCTGCCCCTTGAGTCCCGCTCCGGGGGGCCGCGGCCCCGGCGGCAAATCCGTCGGCGAGTTGCTGCGGGAGAACCGGCTTGGACACTTCCGACGACAAATGCAGACTCTCAGCGGGTGTGACCACAGCGAGCCCCGAGAGAAGCCGCAGCTAGGCGCCCTGCGGAGGGTGGCTCCCCTTCCGGAACCATCCGAAGGAGGTGACGGGCTCCCGCCAGCGGGGTGGTCCCGCAGCTCCAGGCGGAAGACGCGGCCCACGGAGCCGGAACGCTCGGCAGGGCCGGGGGCCGGGCCGCTGCCGCGCCGCTCCTCCACGTTGTGAGGCGGCCGGAGGCCCGGGGCATGTCCACCACAGGCCCCTGCTGGCATCCTGGTCTTGCTGGACCTTGAATTCCCAGGTCAGGGATGCCAGGCGGTTGGTCTTCACACCATGGAGCCTTGACCTCCGGTAGCACCAAGTTCTAGATTCCAGAAGTTTCCAGGGACCACTGCCCTGGGCCCGGGTGAGGCTGTGATATGATGCTACTGAGTGTCTCAGTGACGCTTCAGGAGGGAGGAGCCTGGGCGGTGCGGGCCCTGCGGGAGCTGCACTCATCCCCGGCAGAGGCTCAGGTGGGCGCCGAGGACCCTCCCCTCTGGGCCTCAGCCCCCTCCCCAGTGGGACGGAGCCGAAGAAGACGTGCAGGGAATAAATTTAGTCCTCTGTGTACGTAGGGGTAGAGGTCTCCCTTCTTCCCTGGGGATTTTATCACTTATGTTTGGCATTTTATTGTTAGAGGCCCTCTCTCGAGCCGTTGCTCTCTGATAGGCTAGGCTGAGGAGCTGCTTGCTCCTGCTTCGGCCGCCGTGGGTTTCCCGCTCGGGGACGGACCCCCGGGGCTCCCACAGAGCCCCCGACACCTCCGCCAGCAGCCACGTTGGCAGGCCTGGCGTGCCTTGCCTTCCCTGCCCACCATTTTGTCCTTCCCCATCGTTCAGACTCGAGCAAAGGAAACGGGACTGTAACCTTCTCAGTGAAGACCTGCCAGGCCAGGTGCCAACCAAGACACACAGCTTTGCCCTTTTATCCGTGTGGACTCTTGTGCAGGGTGGACTGTTAGGACCTCCATCCGGGAGATGCGGCCGGGGGCTCGGGGAGGGTCGTGTTTTCCAGGGCCACACCAACTGTAAGTGGCAATGACGGGTGGTTTTATGTGTCCCCCTGATGGGGTCACAGGCACCCAGGTGTCTGGTTAAACCTATTTCTGGGTTTTTCCAGAAGAGACCAGCACCTGATCCGGCAGGCTGGTGAAGCAGACGGTGCTCTGGCCTTCTTTTTTTATTTGTTTAATGTTTATTATTTTAGAGAGAGAGGAGTGAGCAAGTGAGCGAGCAGGGGAGGGGCAGAGAGAGAGGGAGACACAGAATCCGAAGCAGGCTCCAGGCTCCACACCTTCAGCACAGAGCCCGACGCGGGGCTCGAACCCACGAACCAGGAGATCATGACCTGAGCCAAAGTCGGACACTTAACCGACTGAGCCGCGCAGCGCCCCACTACCACTGACCTTCCGACTGCATGTGAGAAGGAGGACCCCCTACGTCCCGTCTGCGGGGACCGCAGGAGGAACCGCAGGCTTGGGGGTTCCGAGCAGACCTGCGCCAAGAGGAGAATCTGCAGATATGGTCCCCACAACAGAGAGGCAGGCGGCACTCTGGGTTAGGAGGCAGGTGACTTGTCTGGGTGGCTGAGCACCGCCGGGTCCCCGCCGGCCCTCTTGGGGATGAGGGGAGGTGGCAGAGGAGTGCGGCTCGCCGTCCCATGAGCCTTGGAGCAGCAGTGACCTGAAGCTGCTTCCCTGTCGGAGTGCAGAGTGGCGGGAAGTGGGGGCGGCGGCTGGGTTGCGCCTTCCCGCGTGTCCCCGGCCCAGCCTGCCTCGCCGGGCCTCGCCGCGTTGTCCCGGCCTCCCAGTGGTTGGAGGCAGAGGCCCGTCCTTTGTGACAAAAGTGCTCGGAGGCGCCGGGGTCTGGGGCTGAGCGAGGGACAGCCAAGGTGTGCGCGAGGGACGGGAAGAAGCCAGCGCGAGGGTCGCACGTCTGCGGACGCCGGTGGCAAGGTCATGGCCGTCCCCCACAGAGCCCTCCGCGGAGGACGCCCGGGGGGCCAGGCCACCACGTCCGCACCTGCTCCGCTGCCTGAGGCCGCCCCTTCCAGACACGGACTGAGTGGCGGCGTGGGTGTGGACGGAGCGGGGCGGGCGGCTGGACGGTCCCCACGCCGCCTCCATCACCCACCACGCCTGGGACACTGCTGTCCCCCGGGCTCCGGGGGGGGGGCGGGGAGCTCACGCATGTCTCTCTGTGCATGCTCACGCCCTCACGTGTGCTCACACACGTGCTCACACACGTGCTCACACAGGCTCATATGCCCACACACGTTTTCACACTTGACATGCTCACACATATGCTCACTCAGTTTCTCACACACACTCTTGCTCTCACATGCTCACACACATGTTCTCACACTCTGACATGTTTGCACACACAGTCACATGTTCTCACACACGTGCCCTCACACGTATGCTCACACACACGTCACACTCACACACTCTCAGATGCTCATATGCACTCACTTGTTGACATGCTCACACACATGTTCACACACACGCTCAGTTTCTCACACGTGCTCTCACATGTTCACGTGTTCACTCGTGCCCACACAAACGTGCACACGTGCCTTTGCATGCTGACACGCTCACTTAACACGTTCACATACTCAAATGTTCTCACACACCCTCACATGCTCATAATTTACACACACGCTCACACACCCTCACACGCTCAGGCTCTCTCACACTCTCACAACCTGCTCACACGCTCACAGACTCGCACTCACACGCTCACACACGCTCACACGGTGCTCAGAGACCTTTCCCGGGCCCCCGCCGGCCGCGTGCACAGGCTCCCAGGCCGGCCCGAACAGCACACTCGGGCACAGAACTATCCCCGTCACAGAGTAATTTTCTGTAAAGCCTCTTGGCTCGTTTCCAGAGCCAGCCTCGTATTTATTCTCATATTTCAAGAAGTGAAATGAGATTAATTTTGGCATCTTTAGATACGGTCTTATCAATACACATAACATTTGCACGCGCATCCACTCAGCCCGTAAGACGTCAGGCAGGGCTGCTGGGCACCAGGTCTGTGCCGGGCGGGCGGTGGGCAGTGGGGAGCGGCCAGGGACATGAACAGGCACTTCCTCCCTTCCTCCCTCTCCCCCTTTCTTCTCTCTTCTATTCTGAGAGACTCTGGACACCCTGAATAGTAGGAGAGATAAGAAGATGAGAGAGAAATCATCCCTGTTTCTCAAGAATTCAGACTCCCGAGCATCTGTCAGCTGCGTCCAGCGACCGGTCAGCGCAGCTCAGTCTCAGCTGTTTAGTGAAAACCTGGCACCTCACCGTACAGAGCGCTCTCAACGCCCCTGGTGATGGGACCTCGACACAACTTGGGTCAGGTTCAAGGGTGCTGGCACAAAGGGGGAGAGGACGATCGGGCAGAGAAACAGCTGGTTTGGGATCCAGAAGGTGCTGCACGGCTCCTGGGCTCCCCAGGAAACAGAGGAGGGAACAAAGTTCCCAGAACCCCCCGGGCTTCTGATCTCTGATCTCTGGTGACAGACGTAACGGGTCAGGGAGGTAGCGAGGAGGCAGCCATGGGGCCACCCTGGGGCACACACAGGAGGCTCTGGATCGCTGATCCTGGACCATGATCAGTGGAAGAGATCCTGGGAGCCCCCCATCCCCCACATCGTGCCGGAGCTTGAACAAAGTGGGTCACACGTCTGCCGCTCTGAGCGGGTTTTACAGTTCCCCCTCTGTCACCCCCCAACCTCGTTCCTCTGTGCCCTTGCAAACACCCTGGCCCCGAGGGCCCCCAGGGTCCCCCAGGGGACTGCGCCATGCCCCTTGGCTCTGCGTCTCTGATGCACACAGACTGGTGTCCTCACAGGCACCAGGAGGTCCGTTCAGGGAGCGGCTGGGCACCCCTTTGGTCGTTTGGTTACTTTCTAAAGAAATACCATACACTGTCTTCCAGGAAGTCACCTTTACTGTTTGGATTTCGGGGGAAGGTGTGCTCAAGGGGCGTGGGCCGTCTTCATCCCTGACGACCTCATAAAGGCGAAGCTATTTGATTTCCCACATCTCTCACGTCTATAATGTATACAGACACAGGCAAGCGTCCCTTTACCAACTGCTGCCGGCACCTGACTGGAAGAAGTAGACTCTTCAAGCCCAGAGGGGCCCGAGACCACTGACCAGCACTTCCGGAATCCAGGCAGCTCTGTTAGGTAGTAACGGGCCCTTTGGGGAGGAAGGTCCAAAAGGGAGGAGGATGGGACCCCCAAGGTGGAGACACACCACCGCCCTGAGAGGCGCACCTTCCCTGAACGTCCCCCAGAGAATCAGGACGTGGAAAAGCCTCACGCCTCTTCTCGTACCGTCTGTCATTTCCCTTCCGCTCGTCAATCACTGCCGTCTATCTTTCGATCTAACGATCCCTCTTTGTCATGTTTGACAAACTCTGACTCAGCGCCAGGGTCTCACTCTCCAGAGCAGGATCTGTGGTCCAGAGGCCCGGACTAGCCTCACGTTCTGGGGCCGGGTAGCCGAGTGCTGTGCACACTGCTCGAATCAAAGCAGTCCCTACTTCACAGAGTGTGTTAGAATTCAACAACTTAGGGGCACCTGGGGGCTCAGTCAGTTATGCTTCTGACTTCTGCTCAGGTCATGATCTCGCAGTTTGTGGGTTCGAGCCCCGTGTCAGGCTCTGTGCTGACAGCTTAGAGCCTGGAGCCTGCTTCGGATTCTGTGTCTCCCTCTCTCTCTGACCCTCCCCCTTTCATGCTCTGTTTCTCTCTGTCTCAATAATAATTAAACATAAAAAAAAAGAAATTCAACACCTTATGCTGAGTAGCGAATACCCATACTCTGTCGGGCATTCCTCATTTCTACAACTAAAGGCTCACCCTCCCGTTGTCACACGCTGCCTATGTTGGGAGCATGTACATTTATTTCAAACAGAATATTCAAATCAACAGCACAAGTCTCGTGACACTTTGAAAGCCTGAGCTAAATGCCATGCCTCGTGCATTTTTGCTTTCTTTTGTTAGTCAGTAGCTCCGCCCTCAGGGGTCAGGGCAGGGGCAGAGGAAGGCGGGCGGGTGGGCAGAGCTCTGCCAGGGCCGGGCGCTGTCCAGGGTCACGCAGCCGTCAGTGGCGGGAGATTCAGGTCTGTGTGCCCGGCCCCAGGACACCCGCAGAGCAGTGTCGCCCCTCTGGAGTGGGCCCTCCACTCCGACCCGCTCTGGGGTCAAGCCAGTGAGGCCTCGCTTGAGAGCTCGGCCAATAATGTCACTCTCAAGTCCAGCACGTCCCCGGTCAGCTTGGCACGAGCATCTCACCCACGATGATCTCTCTTTTCCCAAAAACGGCGTGAATAGACTTAGGGCACAATTGCCTCCTCTCATCTGTGAATCTGGAGGGACAATCCTGCATTAGCGGGCCTTTTTGGAAGATGTATTGGACTTTAATAAAACTTGATCAATGCATTTAAGTCAAATTGAATTATATGTAAGTGGATAGGGCTGACATATGTTTCAATATCTACGAGTGATACATTATTCTCCAGCGAGCATAAAATTTAATGAAATATAAATACCCATTAATCCTCATGTTTCAACCAATCAGTCACCGGGGCTCGTGCCTGCTGTGAGCAGAAGCGGGCCCAGAAAGTCATCTGTTTCATCGAGGCAGGAGCTCCAACCTGGAAAGACATCAGAAGGCGAGAGAAGACGGGAGGCCCCGGACGGGAAGCCTGCCAGCTCGGAGGCGGGGGCGCGGAGGCGCACGTGACGGCGGCCGCCTGCTCCTCGCCAGCCGGGGGCCCTTCTGCCTTCCTGCTGGGCTTGCCGTGAGCAGCGAGAGACGCCAGGGGGTCCTCGCTGTCCCCTCCAGGGCACAGTTGCCCACATATGTCCCTAAAACTCTGCACACAGAAATACAGAAACAGGAAAATGGACGTGGTGGGGCAGGCTCTTAATCTACCGTAAATACGCGTCTGATTTCATCGGTGCTTCCACGAGGCACCTCTGCTGGGCACGTGACCTCCTAGGACGCTGGCTGATGGGGGTCTGCACATGCGCGCTCGTCGACTGGAGCGGGGCAGGGGAGGGGCTCCGGTCCCGGCATCTGCAGCCGAGCCTCCTGCTCCTCCCCGCATCTTTCCAACCGTGGTCTCATGGGTGAGGCTGGGAGCCGTGGGCTGGGCTGGGCTTTCTGCTGACTGTTATGACAATAAGCAAGTATGTCTGTTTTCCGTCCTCCGAGCTCCTTGTGTCCAAAATGGAATCATCCTGGGCGACCCACTGCTCGGTTACCTGCCCACGTGCGGCTCTGCCGTCCCGGCGCTAATTCACACTACGACACATCGCTGGTATGCAAAGTGCATAAACAGACAAGCCCGACCTGCATGCATGCGGCTCCGGCCTGTGGCGGGGTGCCTGGGCTGGCCGGAGCAGGTGGGCGTGGCTGGCCGTAGCGGGGGGCGTGGCTGGCCGCAGCAGGGTGGGCGTGGCGTGACACCAGGGGCTGCAGCCTTCGGCGCCTGCTGCGTCTCACGGTTTCCTAAGGAGGGATTTATGAGAGTAAATAATATACCCAAGAATTAGCTGGAAGCTGGGCCACCTTTCCTCAGAGGGTCCGGATGCCGACGGGGAAAGTCCACATGCGTGTCCGCAGTCACAGTGACCACCGCTGACAGTGTCCACAATCGCCACGTTCCTGCGCAGAAGAGACGTCACTGTGAAGACACTCGGGCCGGAGGGCCACCACAGCGCACGGGTCCCGGCGTCACTGCCGTTCGAAAGGAAGGGACAGCCGAGACCGGGATGCACACTATTGTTCAAACAAGCCTCACTTTAACTTCTGAGAATCCGGTTTCCCTCTCCATTTCCCACCAGGAGGGACAACACGGTGTGCGTGTTCCCTCAGCCGCTGGCCTGTGCCCTGGCGTTCGGGACCATGTGCCGAGCCGGGAAGTCCAGCCATGTGCATGTGGGCAAGATGCCACGGAGTGCATCGGGTGTGGGCGCTCCGTGTCAGTGGCACAGTGGCCCGCTCCGCTCTCTCTGTTAAAGAGGAGGCGACAGTTGGCTTGTCTGTAGCACCGGTCAAGCCTCTGGGTCGTTGCGCAGGTGGTTGATGCAGGTGTGCAGGGGAGGGTAAAGACCTCTGTTCATGACATCACCCCACAACGGCCTTAGATTGGGCCCAGGGTCCTGCCTGGGAGGTTCCCACGCACCAGGAGTGGCCTCCCCCAGAGCCCCAGGGATGGTCAGGACCACCCGTTGCTCCCGAGGCCTGGGGGCGAGTTCCGGGCTGGCCTGCAAGCTCTCTCAGCCTTGCTGCCCTGCCCCTTCCCTCAGGGGCCCTGGCGTGAGGTCGGGACCCGCTCACACCCTTAGAAAGTGACCCCATCCTGCCAGGCTGTGCCTGGCTCAGCGATGCTGGTCCCTGTGCCCCATCAGATGCTGTCCCTTCTCCTGACTCCCCGCCTGCACACTCGAGGCTCACGCGGAGTGTGCAGAACGGCTGCATCTGGGACCGGCCTTCCAGTTAATCATGGAGGATCGAGAACCATTTTCAGGTGCCAGAAGGGGGCTCCAGAGATAGCGCACGTCCAGGTCCCAGAGCTGAGTTAACGACCGCGATGGTCGCGCAGTCCCAGCGGTGGAAAGAGCAGGGGAAACGGTGCAGAGCAAAGAGCATGTTCTGACCGGAACCGAACCGTTCCCTGCGTTGTAGAGAGAATCAGGACCGGCGGGGCGGCAGGCATGGGCAGCCCTCCTATGGGAACGGTACCAGGTGCTGATGGCAGGTGCACTAGGTGCAGGTGTGCAAGGCACTGGCAGGTGTGCTGGGCAACAGGTGTGCAGGGCACCGGATGGTGTGCCAGAGGGCAGGTGTGCAGGGCAGCAGGTGTGAAGGGAACTGGCAGGTGCTGCGCAGGGTGGCGGGTGTGCCAGGCAGCAGGTGTGCAGCGCCGCAGGTGCACAGGGCAGCAGGTTCGCAGGGCACTGGCAGGTGTGCAGGGAGGCAGGTGCACCTGGTGGCATATGCACAATGTGGCAGGTGCGCGGGGCAGCAGGTGGGCAGGGTGGCAGGTGTGCAGGGAGGTGGGTGCACAGTGTGGCAGGTGCGCAGGGCATCAGGTGGGCAGGGAAGCAAGTGCACCAAGTGGCAGATGCACAATGTGGCAGGCGCATGGGGCAGCAGGTGCGCCGGGTGGCAGGTGCGCCGGGTGGCAGGTGCGCGGGCACCTGCAGGCTCTGAACATCCAGGTGCTGCCACTTTACTTCATTCCAGGACCAGCCTCCTAGAACGTGACCCAAGCATCACACTTCACAAACAACCAAGCCAAACACACTCTACAAAGGGTAGTTAATCTCCTCTTTTTGGTGCTGAGAGTCCCTATCAGGGATTTTAAACAAATAGTCAGACACTTCATTACCTGCCTGATGCATGTTTCCCCATTTAAGCCTCTCAAACTCCTTAACTCTGGTCTGTCATTGTTCCCTTTTCCCAGGAGGAAACCGAACCTTGGGGGCCAGTGACTCCGTGAAGGAACTTGGCAAACTTGTGAGCTGGTCACCAGCCTGGGTGTCTGATTACAGGGCCCACCACTCACCTGTCACTGAGCAGGCGGTGGTCAGTGGGCAGGTCGGCTGACGTACCCGGTATGCCTGCCACGCTCTACACCCATGTCACACGCGTGTGTCAAGTGATGCGCTCGAAAGCACATGTGAGAACATGATGGATGATGAGCGAACCTCACCCCGGCTTTCGAGTCCTTACGGAGGGGACGCAGGGTAATGCTGAGGGTGGGAGCATCTATACGTTGTGTGTGTGTGTGTGTGTGTGTGTGTGTGTGTGTGTGAGCGTGAGTGTGTATAGTGTAGGGTGGCAACCCAAGGGGATGTTCCACTAGGAATTATTATAATGTATCTGCATTTAATGTTTAACACTTTGTTATATTAATGTATAACACTTATGTTATATTTAATATTACATATTTTTTCTCAATCTTAAATCAGCCCTGAGCTTGGATTGGAAATAAGAGCTTGAATTCATGATATTACTTTTTAAAAAATGCACAAAATGTTGGGGCACCTGGCTGGCTTAGTCGGTAGAGCATGAGACTCTTGGTGTTGGAGTCGTGAGTTCAAGCCCCATGTTGGGTGTAGAGCTTATGGAAAATAAAATCAAATAAAAAACACAGCACAATACAATTCACAGACTGTCCCAGCTCTGCACGGTGGCATGGGGCACCTTGGCACATGCATGATGGTCTCTCGGAACCACGGGCCACCAAGAGGGACAGGTGGAAGTCAGCTCCCACAGAGTCTGGAGGCTTCTTCTGTGTAAAGGACATGAAGACCAAGAAGAAGAGCCCAGAGGCAGGTGTGGCGCTCCTCACATGGGCGCACGTGCCCAGTCTCTGCAGCAAGCAAGGCCCCCCCTGAGAGCTGGGGGGAGCAACAGGTGTGGAGGGAAGGTGTGAAATAGTCCTCTATGCCTGGAGTCCTGGGGGGGGGGAGCATTCCGTCAGCAGCGTGCACCCCCCTCAGGGAGTCAGAAAGCCGCGTGATCCTCCCTGATCAGTGAGGGCTCGGTCACCACCCTGGGTCCAGGGTCAAAGACGCAGAGGTGGGGCGGTCAGCTGTCAGCACACAGGGGGCCGGGCCAAGGCTGTGTGGCAGGGGAGGAAGTGCTGGAGGCTGGTAGGTGGGGGTGCGGAGGTGATGATGGTGCGTGGGCATCGGTACAGGGGGGAGTGGGAGCCCCTAACGCGCGAAGGGGAGACCACTGGGAGGAGGCGTTGAAGACAGTAGGGGCTGGCTAGAGGCTGGCCCAGAGTTCTGGAGGGAGGGAAGGGGTTCACGAAATGAGACCCACAGAGCAACATCGATGTGCGTGCCCTGAAGACGGGAGTCCAGACTTCCTGGTGAGGACGGGAGCGAGCTGTGGCTTCAGCAATGCCCTGAGTGTGGTCGGGGCGGGGGGGGGGGCCGGGGCAGGTGCAGACCGTCCAGTGTGGCAGGCATCCTTGGGAGCTGGAAAGGACAGAAAGAATCAAGGATCATGAGTCCCAGGGGTGTGCCAGGCTCCGCCCTGCTGGCGGGAACCAGAAGCGTGAGCCAAAAGAGACTGGTGCAGGAAAACACGCCAGCAGGCTGGCAAGTGCAGGGGCCGTCATGGCCACAGGTCAGAGGTCCTTGCTTGTCAATCATCACGGGACTTCAGACGTGTCAGGATGAGGACACTGGCGTAAAGCAGGGGCATTCCCGCAGTGACATCCCCTGAGGAGGGTCACCCAAACGCCAGTGGTGGCTCAGTTCTTCCTCGGGCGACAGGACAGGGCCCTCCCCGGGGCCTCAGGGTCAGGAAGGCAGCAGAGAGGTGCTGCGGGCTGGGAGCAGCGGGGGTGACCGGCGCCGGGTCCTGGGAGGGGTGGTGACCCCGAGGCCACCCTCAGGAAGCGGACGTGATGCCCGCGCCGCCCCACGTCTGCCCGGACAAGAACGGGACCCACAGGGAACTAGGTGCTGAATGTCTGCATTTTGATTGCATGACGCATCGCGTTTCGGTATCAAGATGCTGAAAAGACCCAAAATTAGAAAGCAAACAACAGCCGTTTTCTAGTTAACCATCTGCATAAATCTCCATGGAGCGCAGCCTGAGTTCGACTTTTATCAAATAAACTGAATTATAAGAAAAAACCCTGGTCTCCACTTAACAGATTTATACTCACTTACATGAGACAGTGATTAATACCCTGCAACCGTCTCCCTTGGGCAAAGAGTATACAGTTTTCATTCATCCTTCTAGCTCTCCTTCGGACTGAAAGCCCGAGTTTCTCTGCAGATCACAGTTCTAATGCTTATTGCTGGAAAGTGACCATTGTTGATTTTGTAGAATTCTCCATTTCCTTAATCTTTCAACTCATGTGGTAATTTACTAGTTAGCGGTCCTTTATTCTACCTGCCGAATTCTCTGTTCTCCGAGGAGGACCACAGAGCCGCGAGATCCTGTCACCGCAGGCTGCGCGGGCGTCAGGGGGCCCTGGGGTCCCGGGCCCCTCGCAGGACCTCACACTCCACGTGGTTGGAGGCCACCGTCGAGGAGGGAAGAGCCCACTCCTGCCTGTGTGGCAGAGCCTCCGGGCGTCCCGCAGCCCCGGCAAACTCCAGGCTCCGGTCCAGGAGCGGCGTAGCCGACGGCCGTGCCCAGCCAGCGGGCGAGACTCTCAGTGCGGACCTCACCACCCTCGAGTCGGGGCCGGTCCAGAAACGCCAGAGGCAGGGCCACTGCCCGTCCCGTGGTCTCCTCACATCAAGTCCTGGATGCCGGCACGTGGGCCACCCTGCAGCTGTGCAGGAGTCACACAGGGGAAGTTGTCAGAATGTTACATGAGTGTTCCAAGGATGGAGGCAAGCATCCAGGGCGAACCTCACGGGAGGTCTCCGGTGTCAGGACGGACCGTCATTATCCAGAATTTATCCCTTGAAAAGAACAAAGACCTGGTCCTTTGAAGGCTTTCAAGACCTGCTCTGCGTTATTTGAGAAGGTAACGCACAGACTGGGTCTTTATGAAATGTCACTTACGAACTAACAGCCACAAGAATAGGCGCAGCATGCCCCTCGGAGGCGCTGGAACAGGAAATGTTTATTTTTCTTAGAAATCGTCAGTGGCTGTGGTTCCCTGCAGGGCCTGCGGACCAGAGGAGGCTGTGCGGACATGTGCCCAGGATGCAATTTTCCCGATCAGACTTAGAAATCACTGATCGGGCCACCTAGGGGCTCAGTTGGTTCAGCGTCCGGCTTCGGCTCAGGTCATGATCATGGGGTTCGTGAATTCAAGCCCCACGTTGGGCTCAGTGCTGACAGCTCAGAGCCTGGAGCTGCTTCAGATTCTGTGTCTCCCTCTCTCTCTGCCCCTCCTTGGCTCACACTCTCTCTCGCAAAAATAAATAGACATTAAAAATATTTTTTTAAAAAGAAAATCACTGTTATTACCTTTGGAAACCTGACATGTAAAAATGTCATCACTCTAAGTTTCTCAGGGCTTGAAAAATCGACTCCAGCCCACCACCCCATGCTTTCCGAATAGATTATGGGGCGCCTGAGGGGCTCAGTTGGTTAAGCTTCTGACTTCGGCTCGGGTCATGATCTCACAGTTTGTGGGCTCAAGCCCCACGTCAGACTGTGTTGACAGCGCAGAGCCTGGAGCTGCTTCGGATTCTGCGTCTCCCTCTCTCTCTGCTCACGCTGTCTCTCACAAAAATAAATAAACATTAAAGAATTTAAAAGCAAACAAAAACCAAAAATCAAATGTATTCTTGTCTCCACTTTAATACCTTGGTAGAGACTTTGCAGACTCTAAGAGCCCAGCAGCCTCGGGTGGGCCCGGGGAACCCGCACGAATCTGGGGGTGCCTAGCCCCCCTCCGCGGGCCTGCAGCTTGAGATCACGCTCAGGGACCTTCCGAGTCGGCTCCTGTGCGACCAGCAGGTGCTGGTGTGACGGTCCGCCCACGTCCCACCCCCGCCCGGGCGCCTCTGCCGCGGGAAGAGAGGTGGGAGCCGCGCCTGCAGGGGTGGCGGGAGAGGCTGGGAACCCAGCACCCAGGACAGCAGGAACCCGTACCCCACCCCCACCCCCGCTACGAAACACTCGCCTTGTGAGGATGCAGGTCCCATCCGGCCCTCACCACGGGGCCGTCCCAGCCTTCCCGGAGCCGGTCTCAGCACACCTCCGCGGAGGAGATGCGCCAGGCAGCCATGGAAGGGGCGTTCCCCCACCTGCCGCAGGTCCGATCCCGCCTTAAAGGGGAAGGCGCCGGCCTCTCCGGAAAGGGCGCGCATTAAGGCATTAAGGAGGGACAACTCCTGCGGCCCCCAGTCGGGGGAGTCCCGCCTGATACCTTTGACCTCTCTAGAGGCGGGCCTAGTCACGCCCCACGGGAGTCCTGG